>NC_056751.1:518323579-518533579 GCF_019279795.1 Protopterus annectens | reverse complement strand
TTTAATGGTGGTACACAGGCCCAAACGAGGAAAAGATTTTAATAGTGCTCTTACAAACATTGACAGTTGGAGACAATTGGTAGAATGGTTTTGTATTAGCATGCATTTTCTGATGGGCATGAAGTCTGCATCTGAACTGTCTGTCGTTATTTTATCACAGCAGCCTTCATTGATTTGCCAATAGTTTTGCCAGAAAACTGCAATGTTATGATAAATAGAATAGATATTTGAAGCATAAATGTGGAAATTCTGTGAAACTCTGTACATTTGTGAGGTATGGAAGGTGCCCACTGACTTGTTGTAAGTACTGACACACTTATGCAACAGCCTTTATATCCTGGTGCTACACTGACGTGTTACAACATGCTGTTGTACTAGCCACTCTCTAGGTTACTCAGAGCTGTGTGCTGTCCTTATCTGTGGCCCCCTATCCCTCCATTGTCTCTGTCTCTGTCTAGCTTTATTACAGTAAAAAATACTGGCATCTGGACAGTCTGTAGAACTCCTATCATAGGTGAAGGTTGGGAGGGTGGCTTAATGGTTAAGGTGTTTGCCTTATAAACACAAGGTGCAGGGTTTGAGTCTCACAAGGGATAATTAGCGAGGCTTAAAATGGCTCACAAGGGCATTTAGCTTAATACTAAACTATGAACCTATGTATCTATGCAAAACAGTAGGCACAGCCAGTTTCAAAACATGTACCCCATCAACCATGGTAATGTACTTAGCCCACTAAGCCACAACAGCCACCAGTCAGTGCAGTTTATGTCCTAACACTATCAAGCACAGACATACATAGCACATTTACCCCTGCATATTGAGGAAATGGTACATGTCACCAGGTTGATTGCGACAGCACAGGCATTGTGTGGTCTGCTGCTATTACCTTGCAAACATACTGTTACTGCAGTTGTATGGGAACACGAGTGTGTAGGGGTTGGGGACTCTAGCATTGACAATCAGCCATCTGTCCTGTGACCCGGCTGTTTGTAATTCCCTGGCATAGTGCAGTGGGTTTAGCTGGCTTGGGGCCTACTGCGTATTATAAATTGGCCAGAATTGGACAGAGAGTTCCTCTTGTTCCACACAGCTGTCAGTTGTCTTCAGTTATCCCAGTAGCCCACTCGATTCCCTTGCATACATGTGGCAGGTCCATACATATGCTACCACTGTCTACTACCACATTCATTTGTTGTACAGAAGACTGACTTACCTTGTACCTGCAGCAGTTGAGATAACAGTGCTTCAGGGCTGTCTCTGTCTGATGCATGCAGTACAAAGCCAATACATGGTAAGGTACAGGTTGTGTGGTGTGGCTGGCATTCTTTTTAATATGTATGTGTGGCAGAGTGAGGAGTCAGTCCCTATGATCCTACTTTGCCAGTGCATGTGCTATGCATTGCCTCTTTGCCAAGGCCGGGGCATACTGCGCACAGCTATGTCTGCCTACAGGGACAGGCTCAGCGGGTTCCTCCTCTGAGTCATCCTGTAGCTGTGGGGACCATGGCATTTGGGAGGGGAGTCTGTGTGTCCCTTCCCTGTGATGTTCCTGCCACAGCTGTTTCTACAGAATCATATTGTGTAGCATGGCACATACTGTGAACATGTGTGTACATGTGGCTGAGGAGTACTGCAAGGCTCCATCAGATATTTTGCGGCAGCAGAACCACAACTTAAGTATCCCAAACACATGCTCTATGATGTTCCTAGTTTGTGCATGTGCCTCATAATGGCATTCATCTGTAGGTATGTGTGTATTTTTGATGGGTGTCATCATCCATGGTTCCAGTGCATAGCCAGCATCCCCCAGTAGATGGCCATATGGGATGTCCCCCCTGGCAAACATCTGGAACAGCTGTGAGGCATGCCAGATTTGGGAGTTGTGATAGCTGTCAGGGTTGCCAGCACACAAATTCATGATAATGCCCTGGGCATTGCACACAACCTGGCATTTGATGGAGTGATACCCCTTGTGGTTGACATAGACCCTACCCTCTTCACCAGGTGGTGCTTTGATGTGCGCATGAGTTCAGGTTATGGCACCCAGTACCTCAGGATAGTGTGTTATATGGTGAAAGAGATGCATATTGCTGACCCTCTCCTCAGGGTTATGGGGTAAATAAATGTGCTCACTGGCATGTGCTTGCATGACATCCAGGAAATGGCGGAGTACTCTGAATGCAGATGCCCATGAAACCCCCATTATGTCCTAAGTTGGTCTTTGAAAAGTACCTGTAGACAATATTCTAAGAGCTATACATACCTTTGTTTCCACTGGGATGGGTTTCTCCCTCTGTTATCTCTGGATCTGTGTTGAGGGTAGCAGAGATCAGTGAGTTTTTGTAGTAGGTACCTCTCCACCCTGTAGCTCTCTACAATCTCCAGCTCATGTAACCCCTGGAAGGTTACCCTGGGCCTGAACCCTCTTCTCCATCTCAGTCTGGTCCTATTGTCAGCATCAGCATCATCACTGACCTCAGCCTCAAGCCCGTACACTTGTAGCAGAGAAGCAGCAACCCCTATAATGTTGTCAGTTAAAATTCCCAAGTGTGTATGACAATGGTACAGAGTATGTGGGAAAATCAGATTGTAGGGCATATGCATACTATATAGTGGTGTGCTGCACATGCAGCCTGTGTGATTGGCTCATTATGCTGCATTTCACCTGATAGGTATATCATTGGGGGTTTGAATGGGCCCGTGCATCACAAACCGTTGGCACTAGTGTAAACAGTGCTCAGCAGTTTTGACACTCCCCCAAACATGGGCACGCTCACTATTTGGTAAACCAGCTAAAACAAGTGCCACGGGGCTAAATATAGCTCAGCAGCATAGACACACGCAACTGCTTGGCTGATCGCAAACATGCACCACTGAACTCCAATCTGCTTACACATACTGTAACACACTTGCTTTTGATGTCAGCTATCTTTTGCAATACTACCTACACGGTTCTAACCCTACTATGGGTTGTATCTGTGGACACTGTAGCCCTTTTCGCTATTCAGTAACCCCAGCTCATTTACATACAGCTAATTGCGAATACCCTGGATACTTCCCTACTCCAGGGCCTGCCTCCTTAGCAACCACTGACACCTGCCATTGTAAGACTCTGCATGCTGAACACTATAATGCAATATTTTTGCAAATGTCTAATTTTTATTTTTTTACATTTATTTATTTATTTATTTATTGTTTTTTGCCATAATGGCATGTTTGTGCATCGCTATGCACAGCACAAACGTAATATATGTGTTAAAAAAATTTATATTTTTTTAATAATTTGCATTGATTTCTGGACACACTGTCTATAGTTTTGGCCATCTGCATGCCTACAGTGCCATATCCCCCCTTTATTTTGGGCTTTTACAGCCCCTATTTAAAATTTACAGTCTGGTACATGGTGTCTATCCACGTACCTTTCTTACACCACCACGGCACCTACATGGGTGCCTTTCTGCTTATTGTATCACAAATCAACCTCATTTGCATGGATTTCACCAGCTTATAAGGTGGTTTGCATTACGCTGATTCCACCGTGTCCACACATTCATGCATGCCCCACCGCCATTTTTACTGGATCGCTCGGCAGACATGTTCTTTGTTGGTGCTGTGCCACTATGCTTACATGGAGAATCACTCCATGTAGGCTTTATTGAATTCCCCCTTATGTTTATTTGTATAACAGACAATATAAATGACATGGGATGCCATTCGAGATGACCAAATTATAATGCAAATATTAATGACAGTTTTCTTCAACATCATCTAAGGTTTCACCTGGTGCCATGCAATAGTTTAAAAAAACACTTGGTTTTGGAAATAATTTATATATGGAAATATTATATATGCTCATAATTATTAACAAATAACTAGCTGTATCTCTAGTACTGTATGTGTTGTGTGGCTAACAGCAATGCAGTTTTCTGTCTCCCACTATAACATTTTAGACTATGCACCTCAATAAAATTAAGTCTCTCAGTTATGAAATATAAATATAAATGTAAAAATAAGTACCACACAGTGATTAATATTACCACTGTGTTATTTTGTTATCCTTTCTGGTGCTGCCTATTATTAACAGCTAAGCCACTTAGTTAAGCAACTCAGCTTCATAAAGTGTATTACATTATAAGGATTTATGTTAACACCATAAGGATTTATGGAGGACAAACTGAAGTTTATAAAAACACCCACTAGAAATGAATGGTTGTCTGAGAAGCTATTACACTGTTTTTTGTGAGTAATGACTCCAGTCTGTATCCATT
The DNA here is from genome assembly GCF_019279795.1 of Protopterus annectens. NCBI lineage: Eukaryota > Metazoa > Chordata > Ceratodontiformes > Protopteridae > Protopterus > Protopterus annectens. The sequence goes on along the minus strand of NC_056751.1, from coordinate 518,529,311 downwards.
GCATTCGAATCCCCTGGCACTAACAGAGCAATTGTGAGAGTCACAACAGTTGTTGTTGTTCTTCTTCTTTCAGCTTTTCCCAGTTGGGGGTCGCCACAGCGGAACTCTGGTCCGCTAATGATTGGCAGTAGATTTTTTACAGGTGCCGAGGTGCCAGCTCGATGCCCAACCTTCAACTAAGGCACACCCATTCTATGCATGTCTTTCGAATGCCACTCAACCGCGGGGAGGACATGCAGACTCAGGAAAAAAATCCCTTGAGGGTTGCCTAGATAATGGTCACATCACTGTTGACTCTTGTCCCTTGAGTGAACAATTAAGCAGTGTTGGTAATGGCCAGCTGACTGACAGACAGGGGTGGGCAAAAAAGAAAATAACTTGGAAAACTAAATACCTATGATCAACTGTGTCACTAAACCTGTTATGCTAACCAATGGTGCTGCCTTAGCTAATCTGATAAGGGATCTCATCTAAATAATATGAGTTTCTTCCATTTATGTAAATTTTGCATGCTGAAGTCATATGATTTCTTCAGAATGCACAGACCTTGCATTCCCCATCAATTTCCTGAGCTACACGTTACCATTAGACTACCCTTACTTTTTTCTGTCTGGAACAGCACTAACTAGACTTCTCTGGTACTCTGAATCTGGACTTCATCTTCCTCCTAATCAAGTCAAGTATGTATAAAATAAAGCTGTCTGCTATACAGTTGTTCTTCATTCAATTAAGTATGTTGGCAGTAGTACATGTTATTGGAAATTCATAAAAATAAAATAATTTCAGGAATCAGAAGGCTATGTGTCTGGGAAAACTGAGAAAAGGAAAATGTTGGCACAACAAATTAATCGTCTTCTAATAATTTATTTGCTTACATAGGAAGCAATTAGGAGATGCATAATGCAGTATTGAGTCACAGAACACTAAAATACAAATTTTCAGATTCTACAGATGGAAACATATACATTCACACAAAGAACCTCCAATTTGTTTCAATCTTAAAAAAAAAAAAAGAGTACAGGAATGAATTTCATTATCTACTATAGGCAAGATTCATCCCTGAATTCACTGAGAGGGTGGTATAAACTTAACATTAATTTTCTGCTGAATAAAAATGTTGATTACTTTATAAATTAAAATATTATGTTTAGAAACATCTTGTAGTAGCATATAAGTAAGTTACCTGCAAAGTTTAGAAATTATTTATTTATTTATTTGTTTCAGTTTGATGACCGGGGAGGACCACTGGGCTCAAAAGCCCATTTTCATTGGAGGCCCGGGGAGAAAAGCTCCACATACAAAGACAACAGAACAGTAAAGAGACTATTGTGAGTTAAAATCATAAAGCAGCTATTACAGTAAAACATACAGATACAAAATTAATAATTAAGCATATAAATTTGAGGATACAATTACAATGAAATACTAAATCAGTGATATCATGAGGTAAATAATAATGTAGCAAGTGAGTCTTAAAAGACATAAGAGTGTTACATAGGTAGGAGGATTGTAGGTTAGGTTTGGAGAGTGCAGTTGCACTTCCTGTTACGGAGCAAGTAGGAATGGAGTTGAGTTTTGAGGTTGTTGAAGTTACTGGTGGTTCTTAAGAAGGAGGGGAGAGAATTCCATTTTTTTGGCTAGGGGAAAGGACAAGAGGTGCTGTCCTGCAGGATGCTTTGGTTTGTAGACAGTGATGAGGTTTTGCTGAGCAGATATGAGTGGCCTGCTAGGGGTACATGGTTGTAGAATATTGGATAGTGCTGGACATTTAGAAGGGTTAAATAAAAGCCTATGGACAGTGGTAAGTTGGTGGTAGTCTAGAAGGTTGGGAAGTTCTAGCCAGTTCAGTGAGTGGAGGGTGGAACAATGATGGGAGGAATATTTGGCATTAATGGCAAATTTAGAAATTTTGTTACAGCAACGTTCCATTTTGGTGGTGGTAGAGGTGGATAAGTTAGTAAGTAGGGGGGCACCATACAAAATTGAGGGAAGAAGATAGGTCATCGCAAGGGTCTGTCTAGTATAATAAGAAAGATAGTGGATATTTCTATATAGCAGACCAAGTTTTTGATGTTTTTTTTTTTGAGGTTTAGTTGAATATGGGTGTCAAATCTGAGTTCTTCATCTATGGTAACCCCAAGTAGTTTGGCATAGGGAACTATGTCTATAGTTGACTTGTTTTGGCTTCTAATTTGGAAGGAGCCTTTGTCCAAGGTGGTGGATTTAGAGGGGAGGAAGAGTAGTATTTTAGATTTGTTAGCGCTTAGAGATAGGTGGTTTTGAAGCATCCAATTCTCAATGGTGGAGAAGGCAGTTTGAGTGAGGGATTGGAGTTCATGGGGGGTTAGGGGCGCAGCAGATTACTGTGGAGTCATCGGCATATTGTACAATTTTAGTATTTGGGATAGCAGAATAGAAATTGTTAACAAAGATATTAAATAGCATGGGGCCAATAATGGAACCTTGGGGAACTCCTGCAGGAGTAGGAAGGAAGTTTGAGGTGCCTTTCTTCCATTTTACAGCTTGGGATCTGTCGGTTAGGTAACTAGAGAACCAGGATAGGGTACTGTGAGGGAGGCTGAGGTTTGCTAGGTGGCTGAGAAGATGAGTATGGGAGATAGTGTTGAAGGCCTTGGAGAGATCTAGAAGAATTGTAGAAACTATGTTACCAGAGTCACAAGCATGATTGACTATATCTAGGAAGGAGAAAAGAGCAGTTATAGTGCTGTGGCCAGGACAGAAGCCATGTTGGGTATAGGCAATGAGGTGGTTTTTGGTTAGGTAGGGCATTAACTGGGAGTGAATGCATTTTGTCCATCATTTTTGATATTGGGGAAAGGATGGCTATGGGGTAGAAGTTTGAGGTGTTATTATTTTTACCTCCTTTATGGAGGGGATGTATGAAGGTGGCACACCACAGCTTGGGGACATAAGATTCCTGTATGGATCTGTTAATTAGGATGCTAATGGAGAGGGCAATTCCATCTGCAGCCGTTTGTAAGAATTTAGATGGAATGTTATCTGGGGCATAAGAGCATGGATTTAGTTTGGTGAGCAACATTTTTATATAATAGGTTGAGACTGGTTTATATTCAAAAGTGGGGAGAGAGTTGGGTTTAGGGACTGAGAAATGTGTGCTACACAACTCCTATGCAAGAAAGTTTGCCCTTATGATGCCACATTTTAAATATTTTAATTCTAAGATGACGTATCTGAGAGAAAAAATAAGTATTTAGTTTTGCTAGGAAAGAGAATTGCTTTCACTGAAGGCATTGGATTTCAGACAAGGGATATTTAAGTATCGTGGATTGAGTAGCCTACAATAAACTGTTAGCTACTCTATACAGAATTTGTTCTTGCCTTACCCCTTACTGCTTACCAGAAGACTTTAATCTTTTCTTTGACAGTGAATTGCATAAAATGAGAATTAAAATTAATGGATAGTTGGATGAATTATGAATCTCAGGGATGCAGGCCCTTCATATACACAAAGGAGATATGCCTGAAGCTGGCCTTCTCAGAAAATGGACAATAAAGTTTTGCGTTTGAACAGGTCTCATTTTATTTTAGAATTATATTAGGAATTTTAAAAATGCACTTTGAGATAAGTGTTCTCACTGAGGTAACTGCTGAAATTCCAAGCACTGTGAATGTGACCCTCAGAATATTGCAAGTACAAATGTGAATGCATATATACTATGTTTGAATGGTGCAGTATCTCAGTCCTTCACTCTACTCAGAGGTACAGCAATATTGAAGTTTGTACATAGGGAATAAGGGTATGTGAGAAGGGGCTCCTATCATGTCATCGAACTTTTACATGTTCGAACCATATATGGTCAAGACCATATGTTCGAATTTGTAAAAGTTTGAGCGTGTGAATGGAAATCTCCATAGCCAGAGGTTTCCATTTACTTCAATGTGTTGCGATCTTGGCGTTGGTATATTTAAGTAGCGGGGGTGGGTGGGGCAGTCCCCATGTGGGGGGTGCAGGGGGGCTTGACCCCCTGCTTACAGCAGTTTATTTTGTTGTACGTTGTGTTTTTTTTTTAATTAGGTAGTCAAAGTTATGTAACTTCGAACATAATGGTTCGACCCTTAGGTGTTCGAAGTTATGTAACTTTGATTATGTGATATAGACCCTGTGAGAAGCAGTGGGATGAAGCTTCAATATAAAATAAATGCTTTAATGGTATCAGCGTGGGAGTCAGTATTACTGATTATTTGCTTCACAACAAAAGTGAATCCAGTCCAGTAGAAAAACTCGGATTTATTCTTACAAATACACACAAGTAGCTTAAAATTCGTGATATATATCCATGTATGGTACAACAGCAGATAAATTCTCTAGCGCCTCGGCACACTTGCCTTTAACAGAGTAAAAACTTTCCCTATGCATTTTCATCACCTTTATACTAACATGAAACACACCCTCTTAATACATTAATTAACAAATAAAGAAACAACACTACAATACTCACAGTAATACATACTATTCATATATGCACTTATAACAAACTTTTCCAAGAACAGTCATAGTTTAACCCTCTAGGATTTAGAGTATTAAATTTTAAAATTAAACATAACTCTTTCTTTCTTAATATATGTTTAGTTTGTTGCTCACTTAAATATATATTACCTTTTACACTATCTAAAACCGTCACGACTAATCCCTCTGGATTACCATTATGCTATGGGGCTAGTTTGTTTAAAATGTTTTATGTCTCTGACATGTTCTTTTATTCTACATGCAAGAGACCTCTTGGTTTCTCCCACATAAAATTTATTGCACGTACATCTCATACCATATACAACTTTCTCCGTATTGCAATGGGGTTTCTTTTGTTACAAATGGTATCTTTAATTGCAATACGGAGAGAGTTGTATATGGTATGAGATGTACGTGCAATAAATTTTATGTGGGAGAAACCAAGAGGTCTCTTGCATGTAGAATAAAAGAACATGTCAGAGACATAAAAAATTTTAAACAAACTAACCCCATAGCATTGCACTTTAATAAATTCCATAATGGTAATCCAGAGGGATTAGTCGTGACAGTTTTAGATAGTGTAAAAGGTAATATATATTTAAGTGAGCAACAAACTAAACATATATTAAGAAAGAAAGAGTTATGTTTAATTTTAAAATTTAATACTCTAAATCCTAGAGGGTTAAACTATGACTGTTATTGGAAAAGTTTGTTATAAGTGCGTATATGAATAGTATGTATTACTGTGAGTATTGTAGTGTTGTTTCTTTATTTGTTAATTAATGTATTAAGAGGGTATGTTTCATGTTAGTATAAAGGTGATGAAAATGCATATGGAACGTTTTTACTCTGTTAAAGGTAAGTGTGCCGAGGCGCTAGAGAATTTATCTGCTATTGTACCATACGTGGATATATATCACGAATTTTAAGCTACTTGTGTGTATTTTTAAGAATAAATCTGAGTTTTTCTACTGGACTGGATTCACTTTTGTTGTGAAGCATCAGTTTCCTTAATTTTTTCCGTGGTTATATAAATTTCTGATTATTTGTTTGAAGTGCAGTTCATTTTTCAAAGTGTTGGAATCTTATGACTATGTCTTACTCTCCTGACAGAGAGACAATTGTTTGAAGTGCAGTTCATTTTTCAAAGTGTTGGAATCTTATGACTATGTCTTATTCTCCTGACAGAGAGACAACCAATCAGTTTCATCTGTGTATGTGATATTTTACATATCAGCATGACTTAACTTCAACACCTCCAGCCATTAAGTCTGTAAATGCATTGAATTCTGTGGAGAATTCAAGCCTCAGATACCAAGATAAACAATATCAGTGAGTTGCACAAGTAAGTGAAAGGCTGAAATTCTGAAATTTTAAGACCTATTTGTCTTTCCTGATTTGAACTAATCTATGCAAACCCTGTTAGTTGCATTTGAAATTATTAATTCCCTGTTGTTTTTCTACTGTAATTTTAATAAAATTGCATTGTTTGAAGCTTTTTATCCCCTGGCTTCAACTGAAAATGGCCTCAGTTAAAAGATAGGTTATTGTGGTTAACAAATGAATTGGAATGGAAATAAGTGAATAAATAAGTACATATTGCAAAGACTCACATAAATGCAGTCAATTAATTGTTTTATTTAACAAAGGCACAAATGTAGATCTTCCTTTTAACCCCACGGTCACTTACTGAATGGTGCACAATCCCTTGCAATAAACATGTTTATTTAAGTAATATCCATCCACAACCCCTTTTCGCACATGGGGTTGAGGTGTCACTTCAACAGTGACAATCATCCCACATCAAGGTTTATACTGCCAGATGGCTAGCCTTGCCACGGTAGCTCATTTGTACTACTCACTCACTCACACCTACAGTCAGTTTAGAGTGTTCAACCCATATACTGCATCTACATGTCTTTAGAATGTGGGAGGAAACCAGAGCAAACCAATATGACTGCAAGGAGGACATGCAGACTCCATTTACTTTTTCAGTAATAGATGTTCATTAAAACATTACCCTTTTCTGTACTCAGTAGTTACATGCCAATAAAGAACATAATATGTTGCCCATTCTGTACAATGTGTTCAGCTAAAGCATTAACATTTTATCTTTTAAAGCTTGGACCTGTTCATAGATTCTTTCCTTAGTCTTCCATTTACTTTGCCCATACACTGGAATCTACAATGCATTTGGCTAAGTAAATAACTTACTTTGCATTATGAAGTATTAGGCACAGGTTTTTCTTAGTAATATATGTTTGCTTAAGCAATGCTCAGTATTTGCACTTTGTGCATTTAAATCAGCTTTTGCATTACCCCTTATTTAATTGTATTTGTCTTTCAGTTGTCACAGAACCTTCACAGGAACACTTTTAGATTCTTTGTTCTTCTTGAGCTGTAGACTAAATATTTTATGATATGCATTTTAGCTTTAATTTTCACAGCAGAAAATGTTTCAGTACTATATTATCACATTCCACAGTAATGCAAATCTTCCTGTAATTGTTTTAGTAAACTGAATAGCATTGAATAGCTACTAATTTATTATTAACAAATCCCAAATATGAATAGTCATTATTATTGACTGACTGACTGATTGACTCATTTATTTAAGCATTCATTTATTTAAAGATTCATTCATTTCTTTGTCGACTTGGAATCACACAGTGCTGAAACATTTTATAACTATTTATTTGTTAACTAAAAAGTGAAAAGATGTGAACACATTTTTCTTTAACAACCAGGGACAAAGACAAGTCAACATTTCAGAATAAAATTTAATGGGAAGTGCTTTAAGATAATTTCCCCAAATAAAGTTATTAATTATACATATTTCATATAAGTTAAGTGTACGGGTTGCAGACATTCATAGAACTGAACAAATGTAGGGCTACATCACAGCAACTGTAGGTAAATGTACAGTTTTGGTACAAAGACAAAACTGTGGACTACTGAAATATTTGTACCTGAGTATTAATATGGGATTCTGTATTATATATATGATGATGCCATCTAAACTGGTTACCATAAATTATATCTATTGTGAGGTTTCAGATAAGTTCAGAACATATGCAAACCATTATTTACTGCAAGAAGGGTTATTTTATTTTCACCAGCTGTCATAGAAATGTGGTTCCATCTGTATCACTATGTCAGAAATCTTAGAAGTAATATCCAGCAGTGCACTGAGTTAATAAATAGAAACAACATGTAGTCATACAAAGTGGACATACCCAACATATTTGCTGAGAAATTTATAACATCCCCACACATTGGCATGGCCTTACTCCCTCCAGATAAGAGCAAGTTCTGAAGGCAGTCTCCAAGACCTATTTCATTTCTCTACCTTTTTAAACAACAATTTCATACCTCCTATTATGCATATAAATCTACTTACACTAATAGCAATTTTAACTGTCCTAAGCCAACTAGCTAATTATGAATCATGCCCTGCCTACACTCAAACCAAGTCTTCCACAAAAACCTACTTAACCCTGTCCAGAGATACAACTCCCATATCTGACCACTCCTCTTTATCATAGAAAAAAGCTTACTCAAAAAATATACATTACCAACCTACACCAAATTCAAATTCCACACTCCAGTAAAAAAAAAAAAACAATAAAACTACCAAAAACTTCTCCACAACCTCAAAACTCCACCAACCACCCCAATAAACAAACAGAGAATGCAGATGTGCAACCAGCCCTAGCCAAACACTAGCCCCACTTAAACAAACCCAACACCCAACCCTCCCAAACACCCTGCATAAATATTCCCCTTCAACAATACTCTAAAATACAACAAACCCCATTTTTTCCCTCCAGTCTAAAAAATATAATCTCAATGCCTGAAGCATCTGCAATCAGATATCAGACATTCAAGCATGGATTGAATTCCAGCAACCCAACATCCTAATTATCAATGAAACCTGCTTAAGACTTGAAATCGAAGATGAAGTAATCAGTCCTCCTTGTTGCACCATCATTCATAGGTTCATAGGTGTTTACTAGGCTAACAGCCACAAGGGCCTTTTTAAGCCTATCCATGCTTCCCAAACCTCTGACAAGTTCTAATAACTTTGATAAGTGTAAGCAGGGGCTTGGAAGATGAAACATTTACAAGCAGAGGTCTGGGAGATGAACCATTTATAGGTTGCCTGTATCCATTAGAGACATAGGTGCCAAACCAGGAGTGAGTTTACTGTTTTCCATCCAGTTGCCCAAGTTACGCTTGAATTGGGTTAGTACTCTGCTTCACATGGATTGGAAGCCTGATCCTTAGACAGGGTAGTCTCTGGGATACCTACCTGTTTCTATAGCAGGTCCTATTTATATCACAGGCAAGGTTCAAGTCTTAAGAATGGGTGACATCGGTGCTGTTTGTTTTATGGATATGCAGAAGGTCCATCAGACCGGGGACTGACAATGCCTGTATGCCAGGCATAGATCTCCCTTCAACAGCCTGTAGGAGACAGACTACAGGGATAAGGCCTTGAGATGGTCTGCACAGGACATGTTACTTACGCCCTTTATTCTTTTAGTGAGGAACCTCTGTGGACATTCCAGTTTTTAAATATGCTGGGTTAGGTACATACCAAAGTGGGCATTGTACTCAATGATAGGACTGATGAATTCTTAATATAGTGGAGCAATGACCTCCATGGATGTAGATGCTATACTATTGTTTGTAAGTTGCACAACATAGAATAATTTCCTCACTACTGTAGACACATGACAGTCAAAGGCTAGGTTACTGTCTATGTGTGCCCCCACATCCCTGACTACTGGGACAGGTTTTAGGGGTGTACTGTTAATGTGATAGTTACCAGGGGTGGATGTCCTCCTGATGGATAGTATTATGCATTTCTTGGCATTAAGTTTCAGTCAATGGCTCTGATTCCAGTTATTTGTCTGTGTCAACTCTTTCTGAAAAAACATTTGTGTCAGTGAGGGATTCAATGATAGCTCCTAATTTGCAATCATCTGCGGATTTAGTCAGCCAGAGGCTATCGACGTTGGGCTTGACTTCAGCGAAGTAAATGTTAAATAGGAGCGGTCCCAGGATCAATTTCTGGGGGACTCTGGTTGTGACTGCCCTCTTTTTAGAAGTAAACTCCCCAATTCTAACTTCTTGAGTCCTGTCTGTAAGCCATCTGGTTACTCATTGGGTGACAAAAGGGTTTACACCTAACCTCTTTAGTTTGTCAACAATGTGTAAGTAGGGTATTGTGTCAAATGCCTTATCCAGGTCACGGTAGGCAGTGTGAACCATTTTGCCTTCATCCATTGCTTTGGTGACCTTGACAAAACCAAATTGAGCGGAGCCCAGTATCTGGAGGTTTCCTATGCCATTATTGATCTGTTCTGTGATTATTATTTCCAAGGTTTTACATATGAGACTAGTGATACTTATGGCTCTGTAGTTTCCAGGGTCTGTAGATGTACCATATTTCTGCAGAGGGATGACTGTTGCTGTTCTCCATTCATGAGGCACAAAGACTGTTGCGAGGTTACAGCAAAATACAAATCCCAGAGGGACTAATAGGTCATGTTTCATGCTGGGCCCATTGATGCAGTGTTTTTAGCCATAGAGAGACCATTAAGAACCTGTCCCCTAGTGATAACAGGGAGAGTTATATTTGATGATATTTCCTGAGGGAATGTTGAGGGGTAAGGGGGTGGAAGTTGGAGCTGAATTTGTCGGCCAGTAGGTTTGTTATATCTTTTTGCTCACTATAGGTGGCTCCATTAACAATAAGCACTGCGCACAATTGTGTATTGCCTTTGAGGTTGGAGACATAGCCAAAGAATGCCTTGTGGTTGTCCTTGGCCTTGGATGTCAAATTTATCTCAAATTGGCTTTGGTAGACCTTACTTGTCCTCTGAGTTGCTTGTTTATTTTGATGGGAGTGTTTTTATCCTGCTGTGTGCCGCGCCTAATCATTTTTACCACAATTTTCTTCCTTCAGTTACACGGCCTATTTATGTTGTGATTCCACCATGGTGGCTTGTTTTTTGAGTTAGTTCTTTATTTCTTCCTGGTGGATACAGCTGCCTCTATGCAGCTATTAACATGCTTGTATAGTGCTTCTGTGAGCAGTTCTATGTAGGCAAGAGTGTTCTCAGGGTTTATGGGGGCTTGAAATTTTACTGGGTTATTACTTAAAAGTAGAAAGTTAGCCTTAGAGTAGTTTCTGAATATTCCAGGGTTAACTGTGTTTCCGGGACTGAATCGATACTTGCACAATGGGCATGGCTATCATCTTTCAAGCCACATTACAAATCCATACTCATCTCCCAATTATTCCACACTATAGCCATGAAGAAATACTAATAGCTAAACTCCACCTAAATAATCAGAAATCCATAATCATTGTAGCTGTCTACATGTCCATTCCCCCCAAAATGGCAAGACTACCAGAAACATGCTTGGCTACTCAACAACTACTTTCAACCAATGAGCCATCCTGTTTGGTAACCTTAACATAGATTGAAACAAACCTAATTCAACCACCATAGTATTAACCTCTATCATTTCACTCTGCTGATCCAACAACAAATCCAATTTGTCAAAGTATCCAAAAAGCAATAATTTTAGACTGCATTTTCTCAACCATCCCTGAACAAATTAAGGTAGCCAGACACTTTCAATGATCATCAACACACATACATCAACAGAGAATATCACAAGCCCCTCCACAACCTTGAAACTAAAACTCTGTGAGAATCTTAAACTACTTTTGATAAATCCATATTTAATGACACTCTTGAACAATGTAACAGGAATCCCCTTAAATATCTGCCTCTAATGGAGTTGTCTGTCACTTCAATAACTCCTTAATCATACCAAACCAAGCCCCATTGTGATATAAAAGAGTGAAACTAAATTATGCGTATCCATCAGTCTAAACAACTCATGATGGACAATTCCAGCACCTGAAAACAAGGGCACAAAACTAGGATGTATTTATTCCTAGATAGATATTGGTGCCTCATAAACCGCACAAAGGCACACGTTTTCATTATGATAAAAATAACTTCTTCACAAACCATACCACACACACAAAGAAAACAAAATGGGTAAAATGTAAACAATATCTTAAAACCAGGCTGAAAATCCACTGCAAATGTTTTCCCATATGAAACCAGCAGGGAAATTGCAGACAAATTCAAGAAATATTTTATATCCAGTACTCTAACTTAAACAGTAGCAAACTATACCCACCCCATGTAACCTCCTGGACTGTAGCTCCATCCCCAGCTCAATCTAAGAACCATCCAGACAAATAATTTCAAAAAAATACATTACAAAACTAGAACACATAACACCAGCTCCTGACAGCCTACCAACCGAATACCTCAGTATAGCCGCTGACATTATTTACTACCCTGTATCTATCCTAATTAATGGATCCATTATAAATAACTGCATCCCAGCCCCATGGATAGCTTTCTTCATAATCCCATTACAGAAAATTGGCTCATCCACAAAACTGTCAAAGTATCACCCTATACAACCCCCCCCAAAGTACTTGAAAAATGTATACATTAGAAACTCCTAGCCTTTCTATTTGATAACCAGTTATTTTCTCTTAACCTACATGTCTTTTGACCCCACCACAGCAATGAACTTCCCTGATGCAATTCCTAGACAGCATTAATCAAAGTAAAAACTCTGATAATTTTTTCTCCAGCATTTTCCTGGAATTGTCAAAGGCCTTCAACGCTGTCTCACATCACCTACTCCTCCAAAGACTATGCATCACAGGCATCAAACTCCCTCAACTAGCTGATCACTAGCTACCTAACAATGGCACCCAGTCTGAAAAGTGGAAAGACACCCACTCCACATTCCCTCCAGTCTCTACAGGAAAGCCCAAAGCTCCATACCTAGGCCAATACTTTTCAATATCGGCATTAATGGCATGCACAGGGAATCAAACCTCACCACCATAATATAATATGCCAAAGACTCAACTTTAGTTTGCTCAATCCCAAATCTTCCCACTTTAGAAATCATCACATAGGAAGCTTTTACCTCTATAGAAAACTGGCTAAATAAATTTCAATTGCTCTTAAAACCCCCACTAAAACCAAACTAATCATATTCCTTCCAAAAATTATAAATCAAAGTAACACTGACCTTAATATTATTTCCTCCAATAGCACAAAAATTGAAAATGTCACCAATATAGAATTACTTGGATTTATCATTAATAAGATAAAATTTGACTGCGCATAGACACATTACTCTCTCCCAGCTACTCACAGATCACTAAATACTTCACCACCCACTTAATACAACCTTGCTGTCAAATCTCATCCAGTGTCATGTACCAAATAGAACCCAAAATCCTTAGAACTTAAATTAACATTTGGTAATAAATCTAATAACTACAGTAAATCACTATTCTGTGTCACCATCTCCAAGGCATGGAACAAACTAACAGATCACATCAGGCTTTTAAATAACCTGCAACAATTCAAACAAACCCTAAGATATCACCAAACAACTAATAATCTGTGCAGCTGTGCCACACCTACAGTTTGAAGTATGAAATCCTAACTCTGTCCACTATGGATACTGTACAAGTGTATTAATATAGCAATTTTGAGTCTAGTCAAAATGTAATGAAAAACGCATTTCCTTAATTTGAGATGCTGTGTAAATATTTTTTGTTTACCATTTGCTTTGAAATACTTTGTAAATAATATTTACTGACCAATTTTCTTTTCAATTGTTAAAATGTATTTCTATCCTTGTTTTAGAGCTTTTCTCTCCAGGCCTGCACTGAAAATGGGCATTCCAGTTCCCAGACAGACTTCCCTGGTAAACAAAAACAAATAAATAAAATAAATAAAGGCCAAGCACCATAGCTCCATGGGTCTAAAATAATGTGTGAGGCTGTTTTCTTGTCATCATTAAGCAAAGCCTTGCAGATTCACTACAACACCTATTCAAGCTCAGCCTCTCCACTGGATTTTTAACTGAGGTGTGGAGAACTGCTGTAGTCATCTCACTCTAAATTCATTGACTCAAACCAGACTGGGTTTGTTAAAGGTAGATTTTGCTTTTTGAACATAGTTGACTTCTTTCAAAAGGTCAGTAATGTATTGGATGGATACAAATGTGCACACACTGCTTACCATGACCTTGTAAGGGCCTTTGGGATCATCCCACTTCCTGATATTATCAGCAAACTAATCAAACTATATGTAAATCCTTATGTGAACCACCTGGATAGTGAACTGGTTTACTGACAGTACCCAATCTGTTAGAATAGAGAATAAGTACTTACCAAAACTGGCACCTGTTAGAGATCCGTACTTGAGCTATTTCTGTTCAGTATTTATTTCTTTGATGTCAAGGATGGCACAAAGTGGCCTGTGACTGATTGATCCTGCAGACAATTGCCAACATGTGGAGGTATCATAAACTCTTAAACTGACTCCTGGACTCTCCAGGAGGGCTTAATGCATATAAATAAATGGTCTTATGACCATGGCCTTAAGCTAAATGCCAATACATTTTGCATAGCGTTCTTTGGCAGAAATGGACACTTCTGCACCTTTCATGTGGATGACATCCTTTTGAAAACTGTCACAGTCATTAGGAACCAGGAAACTTTCAGTGAGAATGAAAAAACCTTTCACCATCATGCATGTACCGTCAATAGGAAATCTGTTTATCTTGCCAGCCTGATTACCAGGGGTTTATCTTCTAGGCAAGGAGAGTTATAATCCCTCTGTACTCTTTCCTTATCAGAGCCATAATGGAATATAATGCTTCTTTTAATAAGTACTTGTGTAAACATATGACTCAGCCTGAAAGACTGCAACGTTTCCTCATAAAGAGAATCAAGGACATGTCCTTTTTTGCTGTGTAGACCTCCTTAAAATGCTTTCTCTTTTTTTTTTAGTCAGAAGATTTACTGTACTTTTTTTACTTATTCATGTGCATTTGTTTACTGGGAAGGTAAGCGCTGATCATGGAAGACCCCTTTTCATTGGAAGTGGAGAAGAGTTTCAAAAATATATTCAGTAATCTATATGATCACGGTAAAGGAAATAAGATGATAAAATGTTCACATCAACAGTTATGAGCACAGCAAAATTCTAGAGTAACTAACGAGAGGAGAAATTTTGTAGTTTGAAAGAAGGAAACGTTGTGGGGGGGGGGTGCAACTAATAAGTTAGGAATAGAAATGCATGGCCAGACTATAGATTTAAGTAGATGAGTGTGGCGATTTTCTTCAAAACTGTTTGTGAGTCTAACATTCTCTGATGGTAGGTGACATCCAGTTACAAGAGTTTGGCCACATGACATGAGTTTGAGGTTTCATCACGTGCCTTTGACAACTTATTCTAGTAAGCAAGGTATTTGTCTTTAGAGTGGGGTTTATCTTGTTGGACATTACCAATTCATTTATGAGATTAGGGAAGGGCATTGAAATTAATAACTGGCTCAATAACTATTTTTTTTATTTTGGCTTACCTTTTAGAACAAAATAGAGTGGGCTACTTTTATTTGGGTGTATTGAAGATAGTTGAGTGAGATGGCCTTGGTGGTGCAGCGGTTAGCATTGCTGCCTCACAGCAAGAGACTCTCTGGTTTGATCCTCGGCTGTGGTGCCTTCTGTATGGAGTCTGCGTGTCCTACTTGTGGTTGCATAGGTTTCCTCCAGGTGCTCTGGTTTCCTCCTACATCCCAAAGGCATGCTGTAGGTGGATTTGATACTCCAAAGTGGCTCTGTGCATGCATGTGTGCACCTTTTGTGGAAGGTTGGGTGCCGGGCTGGCAACTCAACACCGTAAAACTCCACTAACAATCATGAGCAGACAGGTTATCCGCTGTGGCGACCCCTAACCGGGAAAAGCCGAAAGAAGAAGAAAATGAAGAGAGTTGAGAAATTTCATCCAGTTGCTAAGGAGGAGGCAGACAAATGTTACTATTTTTTTTTTGTAGCATTGGACTAGTTTTATTGCTAGGTACTATGAAAGTGAGTGTACATCAGGACAGCACTGAGTAGTGTGGATAGGAAGTAAGCATAGGCTATTGCCTTTCAGACTTGTTCTGAGAGATAGGTTGTGATATCGTATAAGGCATGTAGATTTTTTATGAGTATTATTATGACACTGAATATATGGAGGTCACATTTCATCTCATTGTCCAGGATAACTCAGAGGAGCCTGTTATCTGGCACAATATGTAGGATAATATCGTAGGAAGAAGTAATGGAAAACTTAGCATGAGTAACAGGACTAGATCTAGCTAGGAAGAGCATGGCTTTTGTCCTTTTAGTATGAAGTACTGGGTCAAGTTGATGTAGCCAGAGTTCTATTGAGGAGTAGAATTCATGGGTTTTTGCTTGCAGTCCAGTTAATGATAGGGCAATAGTAAGCAGGCATGAAGTCATCTGCACACCGTTTAAGGGGGAGGGAGTGAAGCAATACATAGATAACTGACAAATATAGAAAACAGCAATGGGTCTGGTACAAAACCTTGAGGCATGCATTTGTTAACAGAGAAGGAAGAATATACTGTTTGCTACTTGACATGTATCAGAAGAGAAGGCCATTTGGAGTCCAGGATGAGACCCTCATTTGGCACCCCTCCACCTACACAGAAGAAAAATGAAGAGGCGTTGTGAAAAGTGCCTTGACAACAGTTTTTTAAAAAGCATCAACCAAGAGGCTCAAAGCATGTCAAACAGAAAATGTTATTGAAAGTATAAAACATTTTATACAGTTAATCACTTAACTGTCATGTAATTCATAGCCAAACACTATAGAGCA
This sequence comes from Protopterus annectens, assembly GCF_019279795.1. Classification (NCBI taxonomy): domain Eukaryota; kingdom Metazoa; phylum Chordata; order Ceratodontiformes; family Protopteridae; genus Protopterus; species Protopterus annectens. Next base: position 518,513,021 of record NC_056751.1, on the reverse strand, counting down.
TAACAATTTAAAGAAGCTGCAAAGATACTAAAAATAAAGCAGAATTCAGCATATTCCATGTCTCTTTGCAGGTGCAGTCCAAATGCCAACAGCAGCAGCATAACAAATTATATTATCAATAATTCGGTAAATGTGAACTGCAACTCAGAAAACTATGAACTATGTCCATGGCACAGAGAGAAAATTCATGCTCTAAGGTGGAAGCAACTAAAATATACATTCTAACCCTTCAATATAAGGTATACAGCACAGAAAAAGTTTAGTGTGCATTGTAACACAATTTATACCTGAAGTTTACATCATATTGTAACACAATGTTTTAATAGTTAGTGGTAGTTTAGTGAACACTGCATCATCTACACAGCAACATGTTCCAATAGTAGGAGCAATGGGTCTTATAAAAAATAATTTACAATCATATTTAGATATTGCAGATTTTAATGAGAAGATAGAAAAAATTGCTTAATATCACACGTGTTCCATTGTGCACTAAACAGTTAGATATATATGAAAGAGGGAGTAACTCAAGCTTTAGCAAAGTAAGGGGAGAGCCATTAATTTTAAAACAGCAAGATAGATTGGATGGGGTGGGCACTTAGCATTCTGGCCCAATGGAATACAGTGGGATGACCAATACATTTAAATAGAGGAAGGGGAGTAAGTTCACAAAATTACTGTTTCGTGCTAATAATACCCAATGAAAGAGGAGAGGGGAGTAAATATGTGGTCAAATTAACATAAGGGGTGGGCAATTAGAGAGATGGTTGATTTTTAAAACACAACAGAACTAGGGTGGGAGGGTGTTGTGAATGTGACACTTACAAATGGAGTCATGCTTGCTGAAGTATAAGATTATACATTTAATTTCCGTCCATGCTTTTGGCAGCGATTATTTGCTTGGAGCACCCTCTTGTAGAATTATGGTATCTTCTGCAGAATTTATGATGGCAACAAGTTTGCTTTCATCTGTAGACTTGGTCAGGCACCATCCCTTAACATTAGCCTTGACTTCCAAGAAGTAAATTCCAGAGTTATACACTCTCCTTTGCATCTCTTGTGCCCTTTATATATATTCTTCATAACTGATACAACAAGTTTTAACCAGTCTTGCAAATCTTTGATGTAAGAAATTATTCTTTTAAATGGGATATTATCTTTCTCACAAGTCTTCACTGCTATGTCCAGCAATCTGCATTGATTTTTAGCATCTATATTACAACGTCAAAACATCGTAATATCGAACACCTAAACATCGAACTGTATTCATCAAAATGCATTTACTTGAATCAATGAATACTTACAGTGCAAAAAAAACACTTGCCCTGCAATCCCACATAAGTAACCTAACCTAAAAAAAACACCCATGCACCCCCCGATGTGGGGGGTGTGTGCTCCCCGTCACCCCCTAACTAAATATACCAAATCCAAGATTGCACTACAGCAGAGAAAAGGGCAACACTGTGTAGTTGGCCAACTACATCTTTGCCCTGGAAGTAGTCATCGATTTGCGTAAATGCATTTCAATGAATACAGTTTGATGTTTAGGCGTTCAATATTACGACGTTTCAACGTCAATATAGAACCAATTTTTACCTCATAACAATTCTAATGGGATAAATCCTGCTGAACTTTGAATGGACTGTTTCTCAGGAGTCTGGTTGCAGGAAAATAGCCAAAACACTAGCAAAGCTGGTACATTTCCTACGGTAAATGGGATTCTTTGTTTCTTCAGTATTACTTTGGGTATCACCACACTGGAGAAAAGTAATACTATCTCTATTGGTATGACATGACTTTATTAATGATCTTACAGGATCTTACAAGATCCATCAATATCCACTTAAATGGGACCTTGGAAATAGGCCTTTGCCAGTAGACTTCTGAACCCTGGATGTGATTCAGTCTTTTGGACATTTGAGCCTGCTGTACAAAAACTCACAATATCTTTGATTATACCAAGCCAGTACAACATATAACTAAAAGTCTAGCTTTGGTTTTGTCTATTAATAAGTATCTTTCTAAAACCTGACTATGAATAAACTTCTTTGTAATGTTCTAAAAGATTTTGGAATAAACATTTGATGTAGTATTTCTGTCTTATTTATCATGTAAAGCAAGTCATTCATCTCCAAAGATAGGTATGGGATGGGTGTCATCATGCTTATCTGTTTGTCCTACTCTGGCTAGTTTTTTTTTTTTCCTCGGGCCTTGTTTAAAGTATCCTACATCTAGCGTTTCTTAATATCTTTACTGGCTATCTGCAAATTTGCTATGTCTGAAACACATTTCTCAGTACTTTGGCATAAAGTGGAGGGTATGTTTTCTTCAGCTTAGAACATAGTTATACACTTTTCTTCTACTCCTATATCTTCATGTTAAGCAGGGAGTGTGTAAAAGTGATTTTCTTCTACTTTTGATTTTGGCAATTCCATAACTTCTACCGCAATACTTTTTGGCCCTATTAGTTCCTGCTTCTGTGAGTCATGTTTCTAATTAACCCACTAGTTTTACCTCAAAGACGATAACCTGTGGCACTTGTCAGGTTTCTTTCTTTTCTTAGTGAGTTCACTAATAGGCCTTTCTCTTACCATCTCCACACAGGCATCCTTCATTACTTTAGTGGCTGGATTGCTTTGAAAAGGGACTGTATCACACACTATTTGTGTTTCCCGTTCTTTCTTTTATTGACCTTTTTCACTACATTAAACAAGTGCAGTTTCTGACAACACACAAGATCATCTATCTTTTTCGGTCAAATCCAGATTTTAGTTCCACTGGAAGATTCTACGGTTATCCTACTCAGGAGTGTGTATCTTAACAATGTGTTGGTCTACGCTCATCCTGTCCTCCTCCATTCTTAGCAGAACTAAATTCAAGACTGAGGGCTATTACTAGGGCATCCAACTGATAAGTTTTGAAAGCAGTTAAGTGTTAAAGTTAGTTCAGAGAAACTGTTGTGCTGAAACAACTTTTGCAAAACAGTGATTTTTTTTTTCCATTTTTTTCATTGTTGTGGAACAGTGGAATAGGTATAAATAAGTCTGAGGACTTTGGGAGTGAGGGATGTCCTCCCACATGGGGAAGGAAAGGAGGGCTTTCCCCCTGCAAAAAAAAAAAAAAAAAAAGTAGTTTTGGCATATTTTTCACCAAACTGATTTTTGCTGTAATTTGCATTTGACCAATCAACATGAATCCATTAATAGTGAGCCAGGATGCTGTAGCTGCTCTCTCTTCCATTCTTACTAGACGTATGTTCAGAAATGTATATTGCTTTTATTAATGTACCAGGCTGCTGCTCCCATCTTTACTAGAGTTATAGTCAGGCAATAGTTAATCTAACTGGCCATGGCTCCCCTCTAACTTCTCACAGTGCCTTGAACTGGGGAGAAAATTCTGATCTACTATATAACCTCATGCATTGCTTCTTATCTTCATGAGCATGCAATCCTTACACACTTCTCATGTCAAAAATTCTATATTTGCAGATATAAGCTTTTTTTTTTAATAATTATGGCCATGATCCCAGAATCCAATAATTCATTCAATTCCTTCCCATGCAGCAGCACTGTTCATTTAATTAACTTAATAGTGGCACAGAGGCAATATACTGATTCTACTGTTCTACCAAATATTTTTTCATACTTCATTGTAGAGTTTCATCTCCAACAGATTTCTTTGATATCACATTGTTAAAAAATAAAAAAGTTTGAATTTTCATTGCCAGCAGCTTGTTAATATCATATTTTTATTAGGCAGAACATTACTATTAAATGACGTTTAGCAGTGTACCCCGTTTCTTCTTCTTCCCAGATTTAAAAAATATATAGAATTTCACTTGTTGACATTTCTTTTTATGAGTATATGCATGTATGTAATTACAGGTTTAGATTGTTCATTTGCAAAAACTGCTTCCTTAGGCTAGCAGTCTTTCATTTGGCACAACTTATCCATCATGTCCTTCTGATGACTAATTAATTGTCCATCAGTTACCTTACTTTTCTGCAGTAAGGTCATACTACACTATTTCACATTAGTGCTGTCCTGCAGCATACCCTTCATAAATATTTCCATTTTGACATAACTCATGACAGTTCAGTCACAGCAAGTCTCATTGTCTTCTAAATTGGAGAAATCAGCAGCAAATGTAGGGATACTTGCAGACTGTGAACCAGGAACAAAGGGATCCAGTCTTAGTTCTTTTGCTTTTCTTGAACAGCTTAAATCTGGCTCATCGCTGAGTCACATCTTCAATAAGTTCCTGGGATTCAACAGACAAGATTCTAATTAACCTCTATGTATATCCATATGTAGGTTCTTGTTACTCCAATTTTCCTTCCAATCATCTTTCTGGCTTACATTCTGCAAGAGTCCCTAGTTTTGGTCAGATAATTCAACATCTGTGAGAGGCAAACATCTCTTCCTGTCAAATTTCAGCCTGGCAGTACCAAGGATTCCATAATCCTGGACATAATTCCTCCTCTTCATTGAGAAATGACCAACTCTTCCAGATAATTCTCTGGCTGACAACCTCCAAGTGTCTTTACTTTTGACACAGTTTTCTGTATTCAGTGATAATCCAGGGACTCTGCCATGGTGATATTGCTTCTTCCTTCAAACCGCTCTTCTGCTTTTTGTCCCAAATCATTCTTGGCTGTTGCATGATCACTGGTGCTGCCTGGTTTAGCATAGTAATGATTGTATTCATCCCAGCTACCATACGACATGGTGTATAAACACCCTGTGATAGGTTAATAGGTACATAGGTTTATACTTGGTTAACAACAACTGCGGCCTTTATAAGCCTAGCCAAGTATTTCAAATGGATCCCACAAGTTTATGTGCTAGACTTTTTAGGTCTAACCAAGCTTCCCAAATGTATCCTGCAGGTTTGTGTGCCTTGGAGGTTATTTTAAGGGTTATATACGTATAAGCTAAGGAAAAATTTACAAACTGTTTTGGTCCATTAGAAACATAGGTGCTAGATCTGGGATATATTTCCCATTTTACATCCATGGGTCCAGGTTTCTTTTAAATAGGGTTAAGGAAGAGCACCGGTTTACATGAATGGGAAGCCTGTTCCAGAGAAGGGAAATTCTTTTAATCACATACCTGTCCTTCCAACATGTCCTGTTTATGTCACAAGCAAAGTTTTAATCCCTAAATTGAGTAACTCTGATGCTATTCATTTTGTGAATATGCAAAATGACCATCAAAGTTGGATCCAAGGATGACTTGTATGCCAGGCATAAATCACCTCTCAACAATCTGTAAGAAGCAGAATATAGAGCCAGGGCTTTGAGGCGATGTGCATAGGACATGCTGTTTACGTCCTGTATTTTTTAGGTCTATATTACTTCATCAAAGTTTTATTTCTACAAATACCTAATCATCGACCCCTTTACATCAAAAATCCATTTATCAAATGTTTACATCAGCAAACAGTTTTTCATAGGATAGGGAGTTAGTTGTCCATCATTAGAAATTTGCTCTTTTCACCACTGTAGTGCGATCTCAGAGTTGTTATACATAAGTGGGGGGTGTAGGGGGAGCAGCCCCCACATTGGGGGTTTGGGGGGGTGTTGCCACCCACCTTGGTTGGTTTGGAATAATGTAATGTGCGTGATGATCACTGTGTCGGACAAGTATTTCCCTATAAAAAACATTCGCTGATGTCAACATTCAATGAATGAATGTTCGATGGAAAGGGGTCGATAATTAGGTATTTATGGAAATTAAACTTCAATGAAGTACTATAGACCTATATTTTTTGGAAAGGGACCACTGTGGACATTCCATTTGTCGTATGTGCCTCTTTAATACATAATGAAAGGTGTTGTACTCATTGATGGGTCTGATGAGGGATGAATACAGAGGAATGATGACTTCCTTGGACTTTGATGTCATGCACTTGCATGTAAGTTGAGCAACATCGAATGATTTCCTTACTACCTTAGACATGTGTTTTCTGAAAGCCAGGTTAATATCTACATATGTACCTAAATCCCTAACTAGTGGTTCTGCTCTCAAGAGTGTGCTGCTGATGATCTAATTTCCTCAGGTAGCTGACTTTCTAAAGGGTACTATTAATCATTTCTTAGCACTGAGTTTTAAGCTGAGGCTTTGACACTTCTCATTTGTCTGTTTTAGTCATTCCTGTAGGATGTTAGCATCTTGGGAAGTTTTATGACTGATACTAGTTTGCAATCATCTGCAGATTTGGTTTGCCAGAGGCCCTTAACATTGGCCTTGTCTTCAAGAAGTAGATGCCAAAAAGGAGCCCTGAGGAATTCCACTAGTGACTGGCCTTTTTGTGAATGTGGTCTCCCCTATCCAAATTTCCAGGATCCTATCTGAGAGCCAGCTGGCTATCCAATGTGTATCATAGGGTTTTATGCCTGTATACAAAAGTTTGTTTGCAATACCCAAGTAATGTCTTAGCAAGGACAACTTAGGCAGTATGCACTGTTTTACCCTCATATATTGCCTTGGTGACCCTTTCAAAGACATCTACCAGGCTGAGCATGTATGATCTGCCCTAGATGAAACATAACTGGGTTGGATCCCATGTATGAAGGTTTTCTATGTCTTTATTAAAAATTTCCATAATAATTCTTTCCATTGTGTTGCTTATGAAACTAGTCAGAATTATGGATCTGTAGTTCCCATGTTCCACTGATGGCCCATCAGTTCTCTTGTTTTTCTTGAACAGCTTGAATCAGGGTGAGGTTTGCATCTGGCTCTTTGCTGACGCACATATATGATAAGTTGCTGGGATTCAACAAACAAGGTTCTGATAACCCTCTGTGTATATCCATATGTAGGTTTTTGCTACTGCAATGTACCTTCAAATTAACTTTCTGTCTTAAATTCTGCAAGAGTCCCCATTTTGGGCAGACAACTCCCTCTCTGTGAGAACCAAGTATCTCTTCCAGTCAACTTTCTTACTGGCAATACTCAGGATTCCCTACTCTTGGCAATAATACCTCTTTTTAATTGAGAAACAACCATCTCCTCCAGTTAACTTTCTGGCTGACAATCACCTAGTCTCTCTACTCTTGAGCACAGTTCTCCTTCTTCAATGACCATCCAAGGTCTCTGCAATGGTGAACTTGGCTCTTCCATCAAACTGCTTTTCTGCATTTGTCCCAAATAAGCCTCTGCTGTTGCATGACCTCTGCTGCTTTATGGTCTAGCATAATGTTGACTGCATGCATCCCAGCACCACATGGTATGGTGTATAAGCACCTTGTGATAGGTTAATAGGTTCAAAGGCTTATACTTGGATAATGACCTGTGACCATTAGAAGCCTAAACAACTACCTCAAATGTATTGTGCAAGTTTATGTGCTAGCCTTTTTAAGTCTAGCCAGGCTTCCCAAATGCATCCTTTAAGTTTGTGTGTTAGAGGTTATTTTGAAGGGTATATGTAAGTTACGACAGGATTCACAGGCTACTTCTGTCACATACCTGTCCTTTTAACATGTCTTATTTATGTTGCAAAGTTTAAATCACTAGATTGAGTAACTATGATGTTATTTATTTTGTGGATATGCAAAAGGTCCATCAAAGTGGTATCAAATGATGGCTTGTATGTCAGGCATAGATCAGTTCTCAGCAATCTCTAAGAAACAGAGTACAGAGATAGGGCTTTAAGGCAACGTACAGTGTGTAACACAGGAGCTTATGCCTATATCCATGAGTTTGTTTAAAATACTCAATTGGAATATTAAATCAAATGCCTCAGCCAGGTCAAGGGAGGCAGAATGTGCCATGCTCCTCCCATCTATTGTGTTGGTGGCCCTTTCAAAGAAGTCCACAAGTTTGAGTAGGCATTATCTGCCCTTGACAAAAACAAACTGGGTTGGATCCCATATTCAAAGGTGTTCTATGTCCTTATTTCACATTTCCATGGCCTTGCATATGAGACTAGTCAGATTTATGGGTCTTTAGTTCACAAGGTCCACTTATAAGCTTGCCCTTGTCTAGAGGGATGACTGTTATGGTTCCCCATATGTAAGGTATAAATCCTGTCTGGAAGCTATTGATAAACAATAATTCCAGTGGCTCAGATAAGTCATGCTTAAGCCTATTTATGAGGCCCACTAGGATATTATTGGGGGCCACCAGTGCAATGCCTTTGACCTTAGAGAGAGAGAGCACGTCTAGGACATGCTCCCTAGTGGTAGATGGAGGGAGGGTTATGTGTGATGGTATTTTATGGGGGGTATGTCAGAGAAGAGAAGTGGGTAAAACTGGGGCTAGATTTGTTGGACAATAGATTTGGTATATCTTCTGTATCTATGAGGTGGCTCCATTTACCATTAGTTCTGCATGCTGCTATGTGATGACTTTGAGGTTTCAGACTAAAGAAAGTCTTGTTGCTGTCCTTTGCCTAAAAGACTAACCTTATCTAAAGGCTGGCTTTACTAGATTTAATCTTTCATCATAGTTTTTTGTTTAGATTCATGAGAATGTTTTTATCATAATGGGCAAAGCATCTCCTAATCATGGCTATAACTTTTTTCATTTTGCTGTACAGACTTTTATGTTAGGATTCCATCATCTGCTTCTAGGAATTTATTGACATAGGTTCACAAGCTCATAGTTATATACTAGGCTAATGACCACCAGGGCCTTTATAAACCTAGCCATGCAATTTAACCCAGTTGAGTCCCTGTGTATCATGGGCATTTATTAGGAGGGGGTATGTTGAGAGGTTTCTGGAGGTTATGTGGGGGGTGTATTAGTTTGGGCATTATTGTCTGCCTCTGTCAATCAGAGATATGGAGGCCAGACCCAGACTGATTTTCCAATTCCCCATCCATTGGTCAAGGTTATGGAACAGGGTTAGGGATGGGCTCTGCTTCACATGGAGGAGGAGCTTGTTAAAGATCATGTGGATCCTATGAAACTCATATCTGTCTTCATAGCATGTCTTATTTATGTCACAAGAAAAGTTTAAATCCTTGGATCTAGTGGTTCTGATGCTGTTCATTTTGCAGATGTGGAAAGGTTCCATCACAACTGCATTCACAGGTGCCTTGTATGCCAGATATAGAGTAACTTTTATTAACCTTTAGGAGATAGTCTAGAGAGATGGGGCTTTAAAGCAATCTGTATAGGATAATGTGTTTATACCTGAGATTTTCCTGAGAAGGGACCTTTGTGGGCACAATAGTTGTTGTATATGTCTGGTCAGGTATGTGCCGAAGGGAACATTATACTCTATAATGGGTCTGATGAGGGCTGAATAAAGTGGCACTATGAATTCCTTGGACCTAGACGCCATGCCCTTACTTATAAGTTGGGCGATGTAGAATGATTTTTTTTTACTACCTTGGCCACATGTTTGTCAAAGGCCAGATTATTGTCTACATATATTCCCAGATCTCTGACTACTTGTTAAACTCTTAGGTGTGTCTTATTGATGGAGTAATTAGCCTGGGAGACAGTTTTCCCAAAAGGCACTATAATGCATTTCTTGGCATTAAGTTTTAGTCCAAGATTTTGGCACCAGTCATTCATCTGTGTTAAAACCTCTTGTAAGATATTTATGTCATGTGGGGAATCCATGATAGCTCCCAATTTGCAGTCATCTGTGGACTTGGTCAGCCAAGGCCCTTGATATTAGCATTTACTTCTGAGGTATTGTATCAAATGCCTTAGTGAGGTCCAGGTAGGCGGTATGCACCATTTTCCTCTCATCCATTGTCTTGTTGACCTTCTCAAAAACGTCAACCAGGTTTAGTAGGCATGATTGTCCCCCTTAAAAAGCTAAACTGAGTTGTTTCCAGTGATGGAAGGTTGCATATGTTTTATAGACCATTTCTCTGATAATTCATTCCATGCCTTTGCATATTAAGGTCTATAATATTGTGTTGAAAGACATGTTCGATGAACACATCTTAATCGACATGGAAATATCGACTTGTCAAAAACCCGAACAGCAGAAATTAGCAAATTTTCTCCCAAGGGGAAAAAAAATCACTTAGCCATAAGGAAAAAAAAAAACACACTTTCAAACCCTACAATGTAGGGGACTTCACCCCCATACTCCCCTAACTAAATATAGAAACTCCAAGATTGCCCTACAGTGAGGGAAAGGGCAAATCCACGATGATGGTCAAGTGATTTTTTTTCCCCTGTGCAAAAATTTGTTGACTCGGCCGTTCAGGTTTTTGGCAAGTCAATATTTCCCTGTCAGTTAAGACGTGTTCGGTGAACATGTCTTTTGACACAGTAATATTGACCTGCATATTAGACTACTCAGAGTAGTTTCTGGAGTCATTTGATGGTCTGGCATTGAGAAGTCAGATAACCATTGCAGTCCACTATTCTTGTGGTAAAAAGCCTATTTTGAGGCTATAGCTGAAAAGTGAGTCAAGTGCTCATGATGGCTCATGCTTTCAGCTATTTAGGAAGCATCCTGGGATATTGTCGGGCCCACTGAGGCTGTGTTTTTGGCTTTAGCATGTGCTGCCAAGATCTGCACCCTGTTAATAGTTGGGGGCTTATGCTAGTAAGCATTTTATGGAGGGAGGGAGTGGGGGGTAAAGTTTGAGCTGAGTTTGTCAGCCAGCAAATTTGCTACATTGCTCTGTTCAGTGAAGGTAGCACCACTTACCCCAGTCTGGCACACTGAATTGTGCTGCCTTTGAGATTTGAGACATAGCTGAAGAGGTCCTCGTGGTTCTCTTTAGCCAGTGAGTTTATCTGAACCTCATAACGGGCCTTGCCTGACTTAATTAGTCCTCACAGTTTCCTGTTTAATTTAATTAGAGAGCTCCTATTATTACAGGAGTTGTTTTTTATGATTTTAGCCATTTTTTTTTCCTTTTGTCATATACTCTATTAAGATTAGAATTGCACCAGTGTTGCTTGCTTTTAAAGTTTGTTTTGGGCTTACTTCTAGTAGGTACAGCAGCCTCTATACAGCAATTTACATAGTTGTACAGGGTCTCTATGAAAAAGTCTGCATAGGTTGGTTTGAACTCAGGTTAGGGAGGGGCAATGAATTTTAATAACCTATCACTAAATAGTTTGCAGTTTGCTTTTGAAAAGTTACTAACAATTACAGGGTTTGTTGGGGTTACAGAGTTGATTTTTATTCTCCAACCTCACCAGTGAGGATATAATGTGGGTGTGTGTGTGTGTAAAGTGGCCTCCCATATTGGTGATTACCAGGACCAGTATCTTTGAACATCTGGTGGGTTTGCACAGTATCTGGTCCAGGGTAATTGTGTTAATAAAGTCCAGGAATCAAGCCTATGAGTATGATGAAGTGTATGTTTCACAATCTATAAATGAGCAATTAAAGTCTCCCATGAATAGGGTATTCAGTTTAATGGTATATAAGACTGTACAGGGTTACTGTGAACAATTTCAGATTAGCAACTGTGTTCTTAGGCTTTGTGTGGGCTTGAAATTTTGATAGGTTATTACTTAGTAGTAAAAAGTTTGCCTTCAAATAGTTTCTAAATTTTACTGGTGTAGCTGGGGTTACAGAACTGAATTTTATTATGAAGGAAATACTTTGTGGTCTGGTGATGACTCAACACTATGGGGGCGTCACATCTTTCTCCCATGTTTGAGAGAGCCACGTCAAGCATAGTTTCACCCTTAATGGGCATATGGACTGTCTGGTCTAGGGTGTTTGTGTTGAGAAAGTACAGAAATCTCTTGGCCTGTAACTTTGGCGTAATGAGTATCCCGGTTTATAGTGAGATACATTACGTTACCAGTGGATATGGTATTCACTTGAATGGTGAAAGCCTCCAGTAAGTCCAAGTATGAGCTGCGGATTTCTTTGGGCATATAGGGTAACCTATAGATTGCAATGATATGATATCGGACTTTGCTTATGGGATTCTGGACATGGAGAAGATTAAGTGCATCATCCTGTTTTACTGATCTTGAGGGGAGATTGTTGTTTATATAGACTGAGATATCTCCATCTGAGGCCCGTTTCTGTACAGTAATTGGCTTAAATGTGTGGAAGGCATTGCAACTTTACACTACCAGGGTGCTCTCCGTGACTTTAAACCATGTCTCAGTAACTGCTCAGATGTTCACATTGTCCAGGTTGTGGAAATCCTGGAGAGAGTGGAGTTTCTTGTTTAGGCAACTGTCATTGAGCGGTAACATCTTTAGATTCCCTTGGGTTGGTTTTGCCATGTTGGAAGGTCTGTCACTTTGGCAATGATTATAAAGGAACTAATGAGAAGGACAATATTTTCACCAGTTTTCAATAGCCTACAGGGGACAGGTGCAGATCATCCTCACCAAAGCAATGCGGTCTGATGATCATATCCTCCCATATTGAAAAATATTGTACCCCTGTTAAAAATGACACTAGAAACTAAACCAGTTATTGAAGTCTATCATCTTTTGTTCATGTTTTACCATCACCTTTGACGAAGGAAGAGTGCTACTTAATGCGTATACACCAGTCTAGGACACATAGTCCGAGATCTCGATAATGTCTCTCTTCATATAGTCCAGGGCAGTATGTCTCAGGTGATTTACACTCACATGGTCTAGAACTATATCATACTGATACTTGTCTAATGACTCAAGTGTGTGAGTGATTTGCTGGATCCTGGCCCCCAATAGACAACTAACCATGGCTTTCTCCTTATTTAGCTTCATGAGTGGGACATCTGTGTGTACCACATTGGATCTGTTATGAGTAAAATATTGGGTTGTGTGTTAGACTGCCTTATGGGCTTTGTAATTGAGACTCCAAAGGGTGTGGCAGAATGTGGTGCATTGGATGTTGTTTTGGAAAAGTGCTTTTGGGCTTGCTGAGGATTCTTTTTATAGGATAAATATCTAGGAGGTCCTTGGTGTTTGGGAAGTTTATGCTGGTCTACATGTTGGGTCAATACTTTGTGTGGTGGGTGTAAAGCTTACATTACTGACAACCTAATTGTTACTTTGAATCCTGTGATGTGAAATTCTTGCTTCCAGTGTTGTGTTGTGTTGTGTCTTTTTGCCTCCAATGACATTGTGTAATTATATCTCTCACATACTGTATCTGCTTCTCTAAGGATTAATTGTTTGTCAGTGAACATGATGACAATTTCTACTTTTTCTCAGGATGCCCATGTCCACCAAGCTGGTAGTGAAGAAATTTGGAAAGTTCCCATCTACGGTGTCAGGCTTTTTTAGGTGAAATACATAGGGGTGATACTGTATTAGGTTTACAGCAGACTGTCTTGGGAGTTGTGAAGGTAGAACCTATATCCAGACTAAATATAAATGATTTTTTTGTGGCATCACTCCTCGCAAACAAGTTGTTATTTATGCAACTGAACACTGGTTAAAGTTATAGGTGAAGTTTTATAGGGAAAATGTAGTTTCTTACTGCCTGTGTCTAGACAAGGCTCTGATAAATGTCACTGTGCATTGAGCTGCAGAATTTATAGACAAAGAAAAATGACTACACCAGCTAAAAAGCCCACTGGCCAATGAAAGAATCTCACCTTAAGCATCTCAGTTTGTTTCCCAGCTATGATAGAGCAGGTTACCTTTCTTCTGCTATTAGAATTGCAGTCCCAGTCTTCTTAATGTAAAAACATACATTAGTTAGCCAAAAGTAAAAAGGTAGCAGAAACAAACCAAACAACTAGCTACAGCAAGTAATTACAGGATGATTCTAAAGCAGGCAAGCCAGCAGGAAGGAACACACACTTTAAGATGGTTTCAAAGCACACTAGCAGCAGCAAGACCAAAGAAAAGCAAATACATTTTAAAATGAAAAACTAAAATACAGAAACATAGAATAAATGATTTTAAAATATAGCAGTAGTCTTCAGAGATAATATAATGTCCCTCTGCTCTACCTTTCAGCAGCACCAAATCAAAGAACTAATCCCAAGTTGATGCCCGAAAAGCAGTTCCCAAGTTCTCCACTGATTGGTAGACTAGTCCCAGACGTTACAGATTTCCAAAGTAAACTAAGAAGAAGGGATTAACACTTTAAATATTGCAGTGTGTACTAAATGAATGGGGTGATATGAAACAGAGGCTAAAAGAGACTTTAAGAGTCTAAGGGGAAGGCCTTCCCAGTTTGATCTTTCAAAACCCAGTAGAATGAATAGATGAAATAAGATGGGGTGGCACTTCTAAAGCTAAATTTATAGCAGGGGCAGCCAACTCAAAAGCTGCCAAGTTTAAAAAGCACAGCAGGAACTGGGTGGTGGGTGAGTGGAAAAAACTTCAGGCCTACAGAGTTCTAAAACAGGAATCCAAAGCATGGGTGTAGCCAGGCATACCCTTTGTACTCTATAGACTGCATTTTCTCTTTGCATCACTCCGAAATGTTGTAGCTTTTTCAGGTTATATTGTGTCTACAACTGTCTAAATTGATGCTTCTACCAGCTACATAACTTGATTACAGAGATGATTGCTAATCAAAAACAATATATTCAATAGCTTTACAGAGGACCACTGAAAATGATGTGCGCATTTATTAACCCAGGGAGGGAGGCAACATTTTGAAAGATGCATCCATTTTTTAAATGCCAAATGTGTTGAGGGGCAATAAAAATAGTTATTGAGTACAACATGGAATTTTCTGGCTACACCAGATTCAAAGCAGTAAATAAAATGAAAAACAGAAAAGACACTGCAAGAGATGGCTTTAGATCACTAAAATAGTAAGAGTAGACAAAAGTAAAAAAATAAAATGGCTTTCCTTATTTATTTTCTGTTTTTAAAACTCCAGCAGACAGACAAATTATAGTTGCCAAGACCAGGTAAGGCTAAACTGTAGTGTATTAAATATCAGTTTCTCAAATCATACATTGACATCATTACAACACAGGATGCAATATTTTCACAGGAAAGCACTATTTTACAGCTTGGACATTTTTTTCCAACAAAGCAGCATTTTTCTAATGAAACAGCCTTTTCATATAATTTTAATCCAACAAAGCAGCATTTTTCAAATGAAACAGCCTTTTCATATAATTTTAACAACGTTCTACCATCCATGCTGCCAAAATCTCAATTCCAACCTTAGAAAAATAAAATAGTTGAATATTTTAATATAAGTCTATGACACAAATGGCTGTACAACTGGAAGGTAGAACATCTGCTCCCATATCCTATCTTTGTTAGATGGGAAGTACTTACCCAAACACATTGTATTCACACCATTTGAGATGTAATATTAAAGAAATCTCCAGGGCTTGCTAGGCATAACGACTATATGGAATGAGGAAAACCCTTTAAAAATGTGTGCTAAAGCATTTGTCAGACATACCAGGTAGGATAAGAACTATCATGCCTATAGTAACTGAATATAAAGAGAGAAAACAGCAGAGACCTTATGCCAAAAACACTTGTCTCTTGAGATAGTAAACCAGGGAATAAAATACCTGCGTTACAACCCCTCGCTGACAAGTTCCTTGTAATGTGGCAAGGACCTTTTGAAATTGTGTAACAAAGTAAGTGAAGAAAAATACAGGGTGACATAACTGGGATGATGAAACCAGAGCAATTATAGTATATAAATGTTCTTAAGCCATGGAAGCAAACTGAAGTTTCTGTGGTTTGAAGAAGTAAAGGATATCACAATATATCTTGTGGTCAGAATAAATGAGATATCATCAATGTCTGAGAAACAAAAAGGGGTACTTACGTGTTATTGCAACCAGATTTTGCGATAAGGCATACGTTGTACATATTAACTTAAATGTCAAAAATGTAGTGTATTAGGGAAGGGTGAAGTGTTAAAAAGTGTGCTGGGATATTGGTGGTGCTTTTTCAAATGAATAAGAAGTACAATTTTTGGATATGTGGGTAGTGTGCTGTAAAGACGTTGAGCGTCAGATTCACCGATCGGCGTGGTTGCGTTTGTATGTGTATTTCACCAGAAAGCACTTTGGGAGTTATCGTGCGATGTTAGGTGCTGTTCGGATATGTATTCTTCAGCTGTACTTTCGTATTGGTAAAATTAGAAATGGAACAAAGTCACAAGGATTATTCTTGGATTACCTTAATGTTTTCTTTGAAAAGAAGAAAATAGAGACATGCTTAGTTATTCAGGTAAAGTATTTAATGGGTAAACAGTTAACAGTGTATGAGAGACATGCAATGTAATGTAGTAAATTCACAATACTGGGCCGGATTCACGAAACCTCCGTGTAAGACTTAATATGTCTTACTCGGAGGCTGCAGTTGAACGGTATGATGCCAGCATGCCATGAATATTCAGGAGGGCACGCTGACTCATCCGTAACTCTTACACTGACTGAGTATGCAAGCAGGGGGCGTGTCCAAATGCCGAGCAGTCTAAAAGTCCATGCCCCTGCAAGGTTTTAAAAAGCATAATGTCAACAGACAAGCGTGAGTCCACTCAAATGTACTTGCACCCAACACCACACTCCCTGACACTGTAAACCCCCATCAGAGTTATAAAACGGAAAAAAATAATTTTTTTTTTTAAATCCACGATATAGCTGCCCGTATTTGCGCTTGTTTGCGCGGGTGTGCCCATTGCTTAACCACAGTTAGCAATTGTGACATTGAAGAGCATATAAGAACTACTTATGCAAATTAATCCAAATAGCAATTGCGTAATGGCAGAGCGTATGCACAAAGAGAAGGCATTCACGGTTCGAGTCCCACCACTCCCCTTCTTATTTATGTTTTAAATCAGTATTTGAAATAATACCAGACAAATATGATTACAATTTTATTAAAAGCAGTGACATGGCCTATGTATCAACGAACAAAATACATATTTTTAAAAGACCCAGATATATAATAGCCTGCCATTAAGCAACGTTTTACACAGCTAAACACAGGTGCCCATAGTTTAATAGCGCTATACCCATCTAAACAGAGGTGCCCATAGTTTAATAGCGCTTTATCCAGCTAAACAGAGTTGCCCATAGTTTAATAGAGCTTCACCCAGCAAAACAGAGTTGCCCATAGTATAATAGTGCTTTACCCAGCGCAATAGAGTTGCCCAATGTTTAAAAATGCATTACCCAGCAAAATGCGTTTGCGCGGACGTGCACGCCGCACCAACCAGGGCACATGCCATAACTGATTGTAGCTCACATCTGCGGTCAGAATGTCTGGTGTTGGAGAGGGAGTGCACTTCCGAGTGCAGAGATGGGGCACCAAGGAGTCCAAATACATGGTTTGGATCCTAGTCCACCGTCACGAGGCAAGACTCCTGCAGGGCCAGTTCCAAGGGACGGAGTACAAGGCAGAGGCTTGGAACTGGTTAGCTCGTGACCTCACCAGTGCCACAGGCATTCCCCGGACTGGTGAGCAGGTCCATCACCACCATGCGGACCTGAAGAGATGAAAGGATGGCCGCCTGAACCAGTGGATACAGGAGGCCCGTGGGATGCGGGGTGCCCCACAACTGAGTATGTAGCCATGGAATGCAGTATGTAAGGATTTAAAATGGAGTATGTATAACGGATAGGAATGTCTCAATATCCCTTCATTTACTTTACAGCTGCAGGTGACCGTGTTACGATTCAGCAAGCCTATGAAGATAGGCTGCTAAGGCTGCACCGCCAGGCAGGTTAGTGATTATTCTGCATGTATTGTTATATAAAATATGGGAGAGAGCATGAAAGAAAGTGTTGTAGTCCAATAATACAGCCATAAAATGGACTGAATAAGTCCTCTGCATGTACTGTCAGATAAAAATGTTAGAGAGGCAGAAAAAGAGTGTAGTAACCCATTTAGAAAGGTAACAAATGTCTGGAATAATATCTCTGCAGGCATTGTCATATAAAATAATATGTGAGTGAGCCTGAAAAAAGAGTGTGCTAACCTATTAATAAAGGTATAATATGTCATGAACATGTCTGCCATATATACCGTTAAAACAAATAAAGGAGTGAGCCTGTGGAAAAGTGTGTAATGTCATTAATAAAGGTCTAAAACCCAGAGTGTGTCTGTTTCACTTAGTATGAAATGTTGTTGTACCCTTGCATTATACAAATAGTAATGTGTTAGAAAGTGCTGGCAACCCAGAGTTCTGCAGTCCCATCTAAAGTGGGTGATGGAAGTGCTAGTAGCTGTGAAGTAAATATATAGTCCTCAACAGTCAGTTACTGGCTGGAATGCATAAGTAAATCTGGCACACGAGTATCATGCGACTATGTTCCCCAGAAATGTAAGTGTGCTTCAATAAATGCAGGGTTCTGTACAATTAGAAGTGAAAATGTCATGTGAAAACATCCAGATATGTAGATAAAGAAATATAAATGCAACCATGAAATATGTAGCAGTAACATCTGCATCCTGGACAGTTAGTATGTGAGATATAGGTCAAGTATAGATTGAACTAGCCAAACCCATTACACAACCTAATGCATGGTGGCAAGTGTAATAAGACATGTAGGGACTATACACCTGAAGTCACTAAGAATGTAGTGTAGAGTAAAAGTGTTTATAAGATGTTAATGGAGGTTTTTTCTATACCCTACTGTTTGTGCATAAACCATGCAATTCTGCACCTCAATGGGTATGTGTAATCTTAAATATTTGTCGAGATATATGTCCTATTGTTCCATAAATATTTGCACTCATGTTGATGCATGTGCCCTGTTCAAACACCATGTTCATGGTGGCCTGTTGCTACCAATCATCCCAGTATGTGGTTGGAATAACCATTGTTGTTCAAAATATGCATGTGTTATGTTTGCTGTTCAACTGTTGGAACTGTGGTGTGTTGGGTTAATGGGAATATTACTGCATGCTGTTACAACTTATCTGGAATGCTGTTGTTTATGTTGCAATGAAACACACCGAATCACAGAACGTATGGGAAGGCCGGTCCCAGCGGACCCACCTGTCCCTCCTCAGTTGGTGAGTGCATCTGGCACCAGTGGCTCTGGTGCCCAGCCCGGACTCCCCTCCTCTGTTGGTCCTGTGCCACCTTCGGGTGGAAGCACTGCAGGGGATGGGGCTCATCCCCCCGTGCAAGTGTGGGTGGAGAAAGGCCACCTGTCACCCTTCGAAGGGTCCGGATTGTGGTGTATAGTTGGATCCAGCATTCAGTCACTGATCCCCTACACCAGCTTGAGGCGAGAGTGGTGCATCTCACGGGTGAGTCTGCCTGTCCTACTCAGCCCCCAGCACAGCCAACCACGGGGCTGTGAAGGTGCAGTGGTGACTGCCCATGGATGGGGATCTCAGTTCCACTGTTACCATCTGTGGGCTCATGGGCTTGTGATTTCCAAACAACCTTCCCCATCAATTGTGTTTACCCACCCCATGTGTCAAATTATGCCCCTGTATGTGTCTTGTTTGTCTTGTTTGTTTACCCCCCCAACCTACCTCCCCAAATATACCTATTTCCCCTACCTCACTTATCACTCTCAAATGAAAAAAAAAAAAGGGCAATCTGTATCAGAAAAAAAATTATGCCCCATACATAGCTTCCCATTTTGCACACATGTCCATAGGACATGTACACCGATAATTCTAACTGGCAGTGCAACAGACTATGTTGTCCTCATCCCTCTCTCAGGGGTGGAAGATCTCAAAACTCACTCCAAATTTTCAACAAATGCACAGCTGTTGCTGTTAAAGAAATGGGCAGCTATGGGCCTTCCCTACACCCTTCCTGCACATCCCAAGCTTGTTTTCCTACTGTCTGTCCCTCTCTGTGCCCCCTTTTTTCACTACTTTCCTATCTCTCCATTTTCTTTTCTTTAAAAGAAATTAGCGCGGGGGTTAGCGGGAGTAAGCACTTTTAAGCAGTAGTTAGTGGGGGTGCGCGAGTGTGAGCTTGTGTGCGCTTAGCTAAGCATTGCTAAGCGTCACGCAAACCCACGCCAACCCGCTTACAACTGCGTAAAAGTGCCTTAGTCACCCTGTATGACAAGGCCCTTGTATTGCTCAGCAGCAAAATAAAAATACCCTTGTCAGTCTCGAACCTGGGACCTTGGGCTCACCAGTCTGCATGAAGTAACACTAAACCACAGCAGATATACTATAACTTAGTGCTGAAAGCTATTTACCATGCATTACCATGAATGAATGTAAAGGAAAAATAGGAATGGCATAACGCAAATCTTGTTCTGTGGGCCTTAACCAGCAGGTGTTGTCGAATTGCATGACATGACTGTGAAAAGAGAACCAGCCATGCTAGTAGGGAATAAGGTTACAGTATCAGCTTACAAACCCCACACAGTATCAGAGCAGGATACACACTGGCATATTAGCATAGGTCACAGGCCAGACCATCCCAACAGTGACTGCTCTACAGTGATGACCCTGATTAGTAAACAAAAGTTAGCTGTGGCCCTCTGACTCCCTGTGAAATGTACTAACAGTAGGCAGAAAGGTGTTGAATCTCACTTAAAAACAAATGTCAATAAGTGAGAGTAGACACCGCTTGCACGTCAGAAAAGGTGTAGTAATAGAAATGGACTGAATCACCAAAAGTCTGAACAGAAAAATGTCAGAACTATATCACAGGTGTATCCCAGTTATATGTACCTTTCCCTGAAGCTGTTCAAATATATACGTGAGAGCATCTGAGGCCTGGAAGAGTCAGAAACACACAGGCATATCAGCTTGTCTGCTGTTACACACTCTGCAAATAGCTGTAGAATTAATCCCACAAGCATGCCCTTATGTAGAAGTACAACACAGAAATAGCAAAAGATGTAGCCCATGTACTGCTAGCAACCACCTGTGACAATGCCAATGTTCAGGTGCTGAAAAGACTGCTGTGGTGCACAGTCAAAGAATACTAGGCTGACCTCTGTCTACCATCTGGATATGTCCACAGGTGGGAGCTACTCAGACAGACTACAAGCCTTCATAGACTTACAGGTACACATCAACTCTGCATGTTCAGCAAGATAAACATCACACGATAATAAATAATGCACACTGCAGTTCTGCACCCCTACCCAAAGGTACTATATACCCGTGTAGTCAGGCACAACCAAGGGTGTAGGTAGGCATACACAGTACAGAAATATGTCCAGTCGTCCTGAGCAGACTGTGCTAATGCCAACACAAACCACAACATGTTCAGATGTGAGTAACGTACTAATAACAGTATAGCTGTTCACAAACAGTGCATGTGCCTGATACTCATAATTGGTAGTACGACATACTTAGATGTCCTCACCACTCTCTCAGGGGTGGAAGGTTTCAAATATCCCACCTAATCTTTTGCATATGCACAGCTGTTGCTGGTAAAGAAATGGGCAGCTATGGACCTTCTCCACACCCATCGTGTACATCCCAAGCTAGTTTCCCTACTTTCTTCCCCTCTTTGAGCACCCTTTATCACCACAGTCCTATCTTCCCATTTACTTTTCTGTCAAAGACATGAGCATGGGGGTTAGCAGGAGTGAGCACTTGTAAACAGTAGTCAGCGGGTTTGCACCAGTGTGCGCATGTGTGCACCTAGCTTAGCATTGCTAAGATATGATAAGCTCCACCAAGCTTAGCTTACTATTGCTAACATAAAATAAGCTAAGCTAAGCTTAGCTTAGTATTGCTAAAATACAATAAGCTAAGCTAAGCGTTACTTAGCATCGCTAAGTGTCGCTTAGCATCGCTAAGCGTCGCGTAAACCCGCACCAACTCGCTTACAACTGCTTAAAAGTGCCTTTGTCACTCTGTATGACAAGGCCCTTGTATTGCTCAGCAGCAAAATGAAATACCCTTGTCAGTCTCAAACCCCACACCTTGGACTAACCAGTCTGCATGATATACCACTAAGCCACAGCAGATACACAATAACTTGGTGCTGAAAGAAATATAACATGCATTACAAGGAGTGCATGTAAAGGGAAAATAGGAAAGCCATAGGAATACATTACAATAAAGAAATATGACATGCATTATAAGGACTGAATGTAAAGGGAAAATAGGAAAGCCATAGGAACACATTGCAATAACTACTGTTGTATGACAGTTAATTCCCTAATTCCAAATGAAAGTACATACTCCCATGTATCCACTGTTAGCACTAGGAGGTGTGAGTAAACTTACACACTGAGAAGAGTGTACTTGAAGAAGCAACAGTCAGGTTTCAGTACAACATGCATTTCACTGGCTACAACCCAGCTACAGATATAAGACATATACCAACCTTCTGACTGACACAACAGTGTCCACAGCAAACAAGCATGGTCCCCACCTTGCAAAACTGAAAGGCTTACGCCTACCTAACTTATCATTTTATAGCAGTGTCCTGAAATCACAGTGAAAACTGCAATTACCACACAGCAGGCTGCATGCAATTACTAAATGGTGGGCACCAACTGGTGCAGAGGCCATCACATGCACATGTGCAGATACCTACAAAAGCAGCCTGTACTTGCTGTCCTCACATGCAATAATATCATTGCAGCAACTGGAGAGAGAGAGAGAGAGAGCGAGCGAGAGAGACAGATAGACAGACAGACAGACAGACACACAGTTGGAGAGACCAACCCAAACAAAAAAAAACAGAGGTGGTTGGAGACTCCAAACAACCAAAACAACAAATAAAACAAACAGAGGTGGTGGAAGACACCAACCTAAACAAATAAAAAAAAAACATCAACAGGTACAACAGACTGAGGTGAGAAAAACAAAGATAAGGTATGTAACACAGATGTATTTGCTGGCATCCGAATGATGTGTCTGAAGGGTACTGTACATTCTGTGAACACTCCTTATGTGGTAGCAGTCCGTATCTATATGTATATGCAGATGTGCATAGGGCAAGGGACATACTGCAACTGTTAGTGAAGGCTAGACATATATATGTATTTGAAGGTTGCTATGTGCACATATCTATGTAGGTTGTAGTGTGTGGCATTGAAAACAACAAGCAGTGCAGGTATATGTCATGTGGTGGTTAAATGCTGTGGGACTAAGTTACAGCCAGTGAGGTCTGCTACGGCTATACGGCCAGAGGACAGAGAAATACATTCTGCACAACACTGTGCAATATTATTACATAATTGTATGTCTCACAACTGTTCCATAATTGATATTCCCACCATGGATGGTGGGCAGTATATCTGCATATATGTGCATGTATATGTACAGCAGTGGCTGTTTACAAGCATGTGTATATATATATATATATATATATATATATATATATATATATATATATATATATATATGTGTATATACACATAACATATATATATATATATATATATATATATATATATATATATATATATATATATATATATACACATACATACATATAAACATATATATATATATATATATATATATAGAGAGAGAGATATGTAAATATATAGATATATACATATATAGATATATATAGATATATACATATATACATATATAGATATATATATAGAGATATATAGATATATACAGATATATATGGATATCTATGGATATATATAGATATGTGTATATATGTATATACAAAAAGAAGTGCTTGGGCTCGCTGGTAGTGATCGGAGGAATTTATTAACACCAAAATCCACAAAATAAAGTGCTCAAACTGTAGAGCCATACAAAATGTAACATGAACGCTCTTCTAAATCCACCAAATGCTGCGTTTTCGTCAGTATGACTTCATCAGACACTCTAACTTCATGATACACATATTTAAATACTAAACAGTTTAATTAAATGCATTTCACTGGTTCTGCAACCCATATCAATTAATTCAAACACACCAATCATATTCTTACATTCATTAATATTAATGTCTCTCATTGAATATACTTTATTCCTCTAAATAAAAACTCTTTATATGTTAAAATGTTATGTTTAAAAAATGCAACTTTAAATAGTAATATAAATACTGTTAAAAAACTTTTTATATACAAATATAAATACACATAATAATTAAATGTAGACATTACATATTGTAAAATCCTCAGATTATTATTTTCATAAATTTTGTGTGAGAAAATATAAAATTAATTTCATATAGGTACACTGCCCCCTAGTGCCCAACTTCCTGAACTACACTATAATTTATTAGCCCTTAATTTAAGTAATGGAGTTATAGTTAGGTAATCATTGATCCCAGGGCTAGTATTGGAATCCAGGTATACCTGCCACCATAATTCCTTATTTTCTAGGATGTCCTCCCATGGACCACCCCTTATGTCTGGTATTACCTGGTCCAACACAAAAAACTCATATTTTGCATTTGGGCATATAATACTGTGTTTGTAAAGTGCATTAGTGCTTTTGTTTTTCAGAATGTCATAATAATGTTCGTATATTCTACGTTTCAAGCATCTCTCAGTTTTACCTACGTAGAATGATTGACATATCTGACAAATTGCTATATACACTATTCCTCTACTTTCACAGTTATAGTATGTCCTACTTTTGATCTTTTTCTTTCTACTGTCCAAATATATTTCTGCCTTGTTCATGACGTATGGGCATTGTTGGCATCTTCCGCATTTATATGTCCCACACCTCCTAATATTATCATCCCCCTTCTATATATGTATATGTATATGTATGTATATACATATATATATATATATATATATATATATATATATATATACATATATATATATATACAGACATACATACATATGTATATATAGAGTGATATATAAATATATATATATGTATATAAATATATATAATATATATATATATATATATATATATATATATATATATATATATAGTGAGAAAGGGAGACACAGGGTCAGACGTATTGCAACAGGTGCCTGGTGACCATGGCATGGCCTGAACACCAGTGTTGATACTGCAGTGCCATACCCCATTCTGAAACACTTTCCCCACTAACTACCAGATAGGTGGTTGCCTGACTAACACTGAAGGTGTCAGAAGGGAACATGGGACACAGGTGGACAGTAGCCTCCCTTTTTATATTCACAGTGCCACACTAGTCTTGTAATCTGTCTACGTGGTACGTGTAATCACAAACGATGTGACATGTACGGAAATATAGGTCAGTGTTCCCCTGTACTCATCACAATGCCCCATGTGGTATGTACCTCACATGTCAACTACAGCAAGTGGAAAGGCCACAGACATACCTCACAAAGGGTAATACTGCCCTGAAACACATACCCTATGCAGACTGACTCACATAACCACAGCTACAGTGCGTTGTATTCCGGCCACCCAGAGGTTACCTCTGCCAAACATACAGAGGTATGCCACACCCATAGCAGTCAGACAACCACCATGTCAATACCTCACAATCCCACTGGGCTACATGGCCTAGGTCAATAGTCCCCGCAACCTCACTAAACAGCACATGCTGGAGGGATAGGCTCCTATTGGCAAATATGCCATACTCTGGAGTAAACCACCCAGTATGAACCAACAAGGCTCCTCAGTAGCAGATGTCAGACATACCCCTGATGATTGTCTGTGGGATAGGTAACATGCCCTGGGAATCACCTCTGTGTATCCAGTTGATAGGAGGAAGTGAAATCTAATTACATTTGTGTCACAGGCCAGGGTAGCATATGGCTAGGCTGCAGTAGGCCCCAGGGACAATAGCGCATTACCTACTTATGACACAATGCACACAGACATGTACACAGTGCAATACCTGCTATGTGAGATGGAATGAGTGTGACAGTGAATGTGTGCAAGGTCTGTGATGGTGTGATAGCTAGGTGTGAGGTTGTTTCTGTCATGGTCATTTGTGTCCTGAGTGTGAGGCCAGAGAAAGATGTGTCAGTTATTGGGATGCAGACATAGTAGGATGGTATATGTTGTGACATAGTTCCTTGTGTACGACTGTGGTGTCTCATCATAGGCTGAAGCAATACATGCATGCTCAGTAAGTGGTACTGCTGGTGAATCCAGCCGACATTTGAACTGTTGTACCACCTGAACCCACCTAAACAGCACAGTATGGTGTATGTTCACATTCCCTGGTAACACTGTCTTGTGTGTTTCCTGCAGTCTGC
Organism: Protopterus annectens; assembly: GCF_019279795.1. Taxonomy (NCBI): domain Eukaryota; kingdom Metazoa; phylum Chordata; order Ceratodontiformes; family Protopteridae; genus Protopterus; species Protopterus annectens. Next base: position 518,487,111 of record NC_056751.1, on the reverse strand, counting down.
ACAGATTACATTCCTCAGGCATAGGTATCTGTAAGTAGGGGCACACAGTACTGTAAGGTACATAGCAAATGCTCATCTGTGTTAGCATACATTTGTGTGTTGTATGAATGTCTGATGTATGTGTAATGATGCCTGTACCATGTCCGCAATCACATGTGTGATGCAGGGTTTGCGTGTGTACCTAGCAACATGTATACTCTGTTACAGCAGTATGCCAGCTATATTAACAACTGTGCACATATGTTAGGTAGGGGTATGGCATCAACGACTAGGGTGGGTTATTGGTTATACTGTAACTGTACTTCACATTCATTGCAATGGATGACATATTTCTGCATGCATTAGCTTGATATGTACCCCCCTGGCAAGGCTGTGCATTGGATCCCAAACAGTGAGCCAAGTACTGGTGTATACTGGTGTGTCATATGGAGTGTGGCAGGCACTGTCAGCCAGTTGTGGGCTGAGCACTATGTGGTATTGAATGTGTGTATCCTCTGACAGATGAACAGATGCTATATATGGCAGTTAACTGATATCTGTACTGTATAATGTTAAGTGTGCCACATAACTTGCTCACACATATTGTTTACTTGTCTTCCAGGCTTATGGCTCATCACAGGAACCCCTGCTACACAGCTGCAGAGGAACAGGAAATCCACCACAGCCTTGTTCAGCACTATACCCTGCTGTTTTCAAAGGGCAGCCAGCACCAGCAGGAGTGTACTGCACTGTGGCTAGAACTTGTTCGTCAGGTAAATGACATAGGCATACATAACTGGACATATAAGCAGGTACGCCATCACTGCAGTTATTTAATTAGACATGTCCGGTGGCATGCGTCTGATATCCACAGACAACAGCTTGCCACAGGTGGTGGGGTGGCCATACTTCCCCCCTCACCAGAGTGGAGGAACTGCTGCTAAGTGTGTTGGCTCCTGACCTACAGCAACAACAATATCACACATGTGTCGTCATGGAGGCCGGAGCCACCCAGCATAGTGACATGGAGTGTGAAGGTAACATGCCCTAGCTGTAGACTACTGTTACCTGTATTGTTAGATTATGCATGTGTGAGATATGTACTGTGTTTAGCAGTTGTGCTGCCTATTGTGTGCAATACTGATAATTTGAATAGTATCTGCACACCTATGCCTGTTGTTCTACTGTAGTTTAGGGCACTCACAGTAGCAATGCCACAGTTGTGGCCACTGACAAACTGTGTCATATTCTTGCAGGTCCCTCTGTTGTGACAGCAGGGCAGACGTTACATGCTGGTGAGTCTGTTAACACTTTAAACTTGGTATTGAACTGTGCATGTCATAGGTGAGGTGTAGGCCATGTACACATAACACACATACGCATAATGCATGCTGTGCATGTTTGCTGTGAGACGTGAAACATCTCAGTAATGTCAGTAGCTGCCTCAATCACATGCAATGCACAGAGCATCAGACACAAATGTGGCAACACTGTACTGCACATTGGATAGGCATAGTTGACACACATGTACACAACATAACATGTTTGTCATATGCAGTACACCTCAACATGCTACACATAGTGTAACTGGACACCCGCTTCCAGGTCATACTTCAATATCCCACATGTCATCCACACACCACACATACAATACCTGAGGGGTAGGGGCCTAGCATGGGGCTGTGCAACACTCCTCAACACATAACACAGTCATGTTAGGCAATGCTCCCTATTGGACACCTCACACACCCTTGTGCAACGTGGCTTTGTAATTGCAAACTTAGCCACGGTACTGCGGTTCAGGTGCAGCATGCTAGGCAGTGGTCTAGCACACTTTAGTGGCCTTGAGTGACCACATGATGCATGATGATGATAGCTAATGGTACTACACCCCATACTGTTACAATGGCCATGTCCAGGATTGGTATCCCATCATGTATACATGCACCACTCATCCCGTGTGTGTACATAGCATGCATGTGCTACACCTGTGTCCACAATTATCTGCTACAGACACAGACACTGCAATCAGACATGGAAATCCATGTGACACACAGATAACACATGCAGCCATGGTATGTATACTTGTGTGTGATGGTGCACAGGACATTGCAGAGCTTATAATACTTGCACAGAAATGTTGCGTCCTTGTACACATTGTGTTCGATGGTGTAGTCAATCACTGAACATGTACACACATGAACCACAGCCAAGTACACTGTCATTAACTATGGCTGTCTACACTCACACTGCATGTACTTGATCAACACTTATTCTGCATGCTGACATGTGTGCGTGACTGTTTGCCTTGTGATATTGTCAGCCACCTTCAACCAGTACTGAGTATGATTTGGATTTCTGTTGTGTGTGTGTATCTGCTGTAGTGAGGAGTGTGCATGTGTTCCTGTGTTCCTGTGTTCCTGTGTGCATGTGTTCCTGTGTGCATGTGTGCATGTGTTCATGTGTGCATGTGTGCATGTGTGCATGGGTGCATGTGTGCATGTGTGCATGTGCAGACCTTAACGTGTGTTTCCTGTCTTCCTCTCACAGGTGCTGCGGTAGGGCCTGGCGAAAGCAGCAGGCAACCTAAAGCCACTGCCATGGATAGTGGTGATGATGACACATGTATTTTGGCACAGGGAGATTTGACAGGATCTGCTGTTGGTCCACAGATCGACAGTACACAGCATTCAACCCCATCTGTGCACACACTCATACTGACATTACATCCCTCACCACCAATGGCCATAGGGAAGGGACAGCATACAGTTGGCATTGACCAGGAGAGTGTGGTACCCATGGCACATGCATCCCCTCACAGCAGCCATAGCCGTAGACCCGGAACGGTACCACATAGGCGTAGGTCCATGTGTTCTCGGGGGAGCACCACTAGACGTATTGCCCCTGGCAGGTGTGCCCTCACAGGTCTTACGATGACCACTATGTTCCAGGCTGTAATGCAGGCTCAGGCACATATGGAATGGTACACCAGGCAGGGACTTAGGGTGCAGAGGGCACATAACACCGCTATCAATGACAGCATCCGTGACCTTGCTGGTGTCAGCTGGACATACACCGAGGTCATTGATAGACGTTGGGGGAGACAATAGATGCCCTCCATAACATGTCTTCCTCAAGCCAGGACCATGCGGGACGGTTGCGACGTTGACGCGGATGCATGCCAGCAACAGCAACAGCTGGCAGTGGTCGCAGATGGCCCATAGCTCACAGCCACTCCTGTAGTGGCAGTACCAGCCCCAGCAATGCTGGGGCTGGCCTGTCCATTGTCTGTCCCAGTAGACCACATGCACGTGGCTCTGCCCAGTCCCAGCAGGGACATGGGTCCAGTCATCATACCTCTGCCTCTGATGACAGTACCCAGTCAGGGATGGTACCTGATACCATCCGTAGCACCCCTGCCAGGCACAGGTAGTGTGTCCGTGACCAGAGACAGCGATCTGTACAGCCAAGCAGGTACAGTCTGTGGCTGTCCCACAAACCACCGTATATGGCAAACATATGGTGGAGCTGTGTGCATGCAGACACACACACATTAAGCAAACAGCTAGGGCTCCCACATACACACACACATTACATCAAAATTAGCCCATGCTGTACTGTTGTCCCACACACACACACACACACACACACACACACACACAAGTCGATTGGATGGGTCAATGTCAGGGCTCTGGCAAACAACAAAACGCCCTGTGCATATGATGATACCTGTGCCGCCTCCTGTCAACTGCATTATCAATGGAGGGATAGGCTAACATGGTGCTAATGCACAGGGTGACACTATAGCAGTGTAGCAGTAATAGCGAGTTGTCAACAAGGAAGTCTAACTACATCCTTGTAGGTATATCTGAGCAGACATTATGCATCAAAGCTCTGATTGTCAACATAGCATTGTTTACACCATTGTTAGGTCTGAGTATGTATTATCCACCCATGTGCCACTTGGATGATGTGTGATGTATTGCCAGCATGTGTTAGCAAGTGGACAGTACATGTGTGATGTGTGCAGTACAGATTAGCAAGTGTACATCTGTGAACATGGTGGGTGCACACTGTCTGGATGTACGTGCATAGTGGACACATGGGGCATGTGGCATACCCTGTCATACACATTATTAACATCCCATTGCATCTTTCAATGGCCAGTATGCATTCTACTACAGTTATGTTCTAACATGGGTAGACGTGTGTATGACATGGGTTGACACTATGCTGCGGGTGATGCCGTTAATATCAGTCAATGATTTGCAGTCTGGTAGTATACACAACCTCAACAGCATGACTATAAGCAATCATTGGATGATGTCCTGACAAATGACACACAGTAGTAGGGAACCCAGTATCAATTGGATCTTTCCGATGCTACACTCTAACACTAACCAGTGGTGATGACCGCCACCCATTACTGTGACCACACCTGTGTGTCATATAGCCCCCTTAGGTACATGCAGACACACTAGGGATGCGTCCATCCAAATCTGGGAATGCATGTAATGGCCTACAATGCATTCCCTGGATGGGATGCATATCCTACACAAGGGTATCATACAGACAGATACCTGTTGTGTGATACATGCTGTATAGCAGTAAGTCGACTATGGCATAGTCATCATGTACTATACATACTATCCTGTCAGTACCACACCGGTCGTAGCTCTCAACTTGTATGTCGGGTACCATTGTGTACATACAGACCCATGTTATGTCATGTGTCCCTTGGTATCCACATATCCATAGGTATTGTGGAGTCCCAAGGTGTATCACAGACATTCGAGGCCTGAATGCATATCCACAAGGCAGTTGTACACCTATAAAGACTGTCCATTCTTGGCAGACTTTGTTGTGTATGACCATGTCTGACATATACCCCAGGCATATACCCTCACTCACACTACTCTTAAGTAACTGTCATGGGTGTGTGTGCCCCAGATGACATTGGCCACAGAACATGACAGTGGACGGCCATGTCACATACATACATATGTGACCTATGATCTGAGTAGCAGCGGCACAATCTGTCAATGGAAACAAATGTATTCATGTAGTATGCAGGCTTTACACCTATGTACTGATTGAGGGGACATGTACACATATATATTTTCCATGCAGATACCTGATGTCTACAATGCACTTACTGTTGTCATCATACTTTGTCATACCATAGTAAAAGCAAAACCCACACTGTGTTGACCAACAGTGACACACACACACAGTCAGCATTTGCAGGATTCAAACCCCTACCTAACTAATGAATAAACATAGATCTCTCAGGGTAAGGTACCTGCTATGTCCCCAAACAAAAAAAGTCAATATCAAGGTGCAGGTACTCCACGACTATCGAAGCCAACCATCAACCAAAACGCAGAAAATCAATAAAAATTTTTTTATATTGAACAGCGAAAAAACTTTATTCCATGGGTTGTTAGCGCTTTCACGTCTACTCTGGATGCTTCTTCAGACTTTGATAAAACACTTCAGCACTTCTGTATTTAAATACATATCAATTAAACAGTTAACCAATGAAAGCCTATATATGAACACATAACTATAAAAAGTCAGAAACTTCTAAATAAAAATAGTCAGAAACTTATATTTTAAAAATTAAAAATTCAAAATTCAACATTGACACTAAAATAGATGTAGTAATAGATTATTACTGTTATTAACATTTCAGATGGCAAATAGCATATGAATATTTATTAAAAACACAAGGACATATAAAAACAGCATGTGATAAAAAACATTTCAAATATGTGAAACTACTGAAAAACTTCTAAAAATACATATTCCTACTAACACCAAGAGACATGAAAATGTCAAATGTATAGCAATAAATAACTGCTAATGCTTCAGATGATGACTGACTAGAAAGGGTTTCAAAGTAACCCTCTCATTAAGGCCATGTCCTTCATCTGCTTTCATTCTGATGATCCATTTACATTCTTCCCTTTCAGTGAAGTTACTAACATTGCCTAATCTCAATGTGGTGTGTATCAATTCAATAACTAAGAACTCAAAAGTGTGGGTGGTGCCTTGCAATAGGACATGTCTAGCCAGTGCTTTCCTGTCATTCTCTCTAACCCTTTCCCTCAACGTTCTATTCATCATACCGGCATAGAAAGCCTGGCATTTGGTGCAGATGGCTAAATAAACTATGTTCCTTGTCCTATAGTCTGCATAATGATCAAATTATATAGCACGCTTGTGTCTGGGTGCCTAACTATGTTATGATACTAAGGAGAGACACATTAACACGGCACGCTATTTGCTTTACTGGCTGGTTTTCTTTCTCCTGCAGTATTTGTAGGATGGTGACATCATCAGACTTTCCAAAGAGGAATGTACCTCTTTTAGTGTGTTTTCACAGTCTCCAAAAAGGACACTCCTTTCAAAGGCAATTGCACACATACACACAACCCCCCAACACACACACACACTCTCACTGTTTGCAGTATTTAAACCCCTACCTAACTATGTTATGAAACTAGAGAGTGACGCATTAACACAGCACGCTATTTGCTTTATTGGCTGGTTTCCCTTCTACTGCTGTATTTGTAAGATGGTGACATCATCAAACTTTCCAAAGAGGAATGTACCTCTTTCAGTGTGTTTTCACAGTCTCCAAAAACAGCACTCCTTTCAAAGACAATTGCACACATACACACTCACTGTTTGCAGGATTCAAACCCCTACCTAAAAATGTTAGGATACTATCCTTTCAAAGACAATTGCACACATACACACACTCACTGTTTGCAGGATTAAAACCCCTACCTAACTATGTTAAGATACTAGAGAGTGACGCATTAACACAACACGTTATTTGCTTTACTGGCTGGTTTCCCTTCGCCTGCTTTATTTGTAGGATGGTGACATCATCAAACTTTCCAAAGAGGAATGTACCTCTTTTAGTGTGTTTTCACAGTCTCCAAAAAGGGCACTCCTTTCAAAGACAATTGCACACATACACACTCACTGTTTGCAGGATTCAAACCCCTACCTAACTATGTTATGATACTAGAGAGAGACGCACTAAGATGGCGAGCTATTTGCTTTACTGGCTGGTTTTCCTTTTCCTTCTCCTGCAGTATGTGTAGGATGGTGACATCATCAGACTTTCCAAAGAGGAATGTACCTCTTTTAGTGTGTTTTCACAGTCTCCAAAAAGGACACTCCTTTCAAAGACAATTGCACACATACGCACAACTCTCCCACATACACATGCTCACTGTTTGCAGGATTCAAACCTCTACCTAACTATGTTATGATACTAGAGAGAGACGCACTAACATGGTGCACTATTTGTTTTACTGGCTAGTTTCCTTTCTCCTGCAGTATTTGTAGGATGGTTACATCATCAGACTTTCCAAAGAGGAATGTACCTCCTTTACTGAGTTTTCCTAGTCTCCAAAAAGGGAACACCTCTCAAAGGAAACTGCACACATACCCCCGCCCCAACACACACACTTTGCAAGATTCAAACCCCTATCTCATTATGTTATGATACTAGAAAGAGATGCATTAACACGGCATGCTATTTGCTTTACTGGCTGGATTCCCTTCTCCTGCTGTATTTATAGGATGGTGACATCATCAAACTTTCCAAAGAGGAATGTACCTCTTTTAGTGTGTTTTCACAGTCTCCAAAAAGGGCACTCCTTTCAAAGACAGTTGCACACATACACACACTCACTGTTTGCAGAATTCAAACCCCTACCTAACTATGTTATGATACTAGAGAGAGATACACTAACACTGCATGCTCTTTGCTTTACTGGCTGGTTTCCCTTCTCCTACAGTATTTGTAGGATGGTGACATCATCAGACTTTCCAAAGAGGAATGTTCCTCTTTCAGTGTGTTTTCACAGTCTCCAAAAAGGACACTCCTTTTAAAGACAATTGCACACATACACACTGTTTGCAAGATTCAAACCCCTACCTAACTATGTTATAATACTAGAGAGAGACGCATTAACACAGCGCGCTATTTGCTTTATTGGCTGGTTTCCTTTCTCTTGCAGTATTTGTAGGATGGTGACATCATCAGACTTTCCAAAGAGGAATGCACCTATTTTACTGAGTTTTCCCAGTCTCCAAAAAGGGAACACCTCTCAAAGGAAACTGCACACATACACACACACCCCCCAACACACACACACTTTGCAGGATTCAAGCCCCTACCTAACTATGTTATGATACTGGAAAGAGACACATTAACACGGTGCGCTATTTGCTTTACTGGCTGGTTTCTCTTCTCCTGCTGTATTTATAGGATGGTGACATCATCAGACTGGACATGGTGATGTGTGTACACTTTGTTTTATGCCATTCCAGGAATGGTCCATGTGGGTCAGCAGGTGTCAACAGCTTGAACATAACCTCAGTATCCTTACCTTGTGTGATCTATCTGTGGACTCATTGACATTCCATCATATGTCAACACATATTTATGCACAGCTTCTTGGTTTTGTGGATACTACATGTGTCTGGGATGTTGATAAAGGGCTATTCAAAGTATATGTGACACATGTGTAGATGTGTTCATTGATGTATGTCCTGGGTGGCTGCCTTGCAAACAATCTAGCATGTTTGGGAACCATGATCCGCACATGAACATATCACAGTTGGTAGGGTTGTGTGTGTGTCAGCTTCCAATAGCGCTGTTTATGACTGCAACCATGATGGACTCCATGACCTTGCAGATCAGACCTCATAGGCATACTAAACATGACTTCCCATGGTGTGTTGTGCACCAAAACTTGTGGGGAGTGCCATATGTAGCTGTGACACATTCAATGGTTCCACATCCTGTGTAGGGGGTGTGGCTCAGCTGACTGTTCAGGTGCATGATCTGTTTGTTCTGTAGTTTGTGCATGACACATATTGGGAATCAATGTATTCCACCTGCTGCCATGCTTTTGGCAGTGGGGTAGCTGTTCATCCATTCTACATGTGATATCTCCTGGTATGATGATGTGGACTATTGTCAGTGGGGGATGGGTATGTACATACGGGCCTGTCTGTCATGATGTCGGCATTAACACTCAGGTACAGTTGGCCCTGACTCAGGACATATATGTGTGTACATTGATATTTATGACATAGCTGAAGGAGGTGTCATGATTCAGTCTGGACTCCTTCTCAGCTCCTCTTTACAAAACACTAACGAACATGAGCACTAATCCCTGTTATACTCTTTTACATGCTTAACACCCTACTGATCCTTTGTGATCAGGCTACAGAGTATGTCATGATAATATCCTGACATGTCCAGGGGTCGGTTTTGTGTGTACTCTTCAGTCTTGCTGGTGGATATTGTGATATTGACACAATGTCACATCTGCCTCATGTACACAGACAACCCTCTCCTCCTCCCGACAAACTCAGATATATGTGTGAGATGCATCTATATAGACATACAGGTAGCTGAAATCTCTCATCCCATGACTGGCACAGTCTATCAGTTGGTGAAGGTAACCACACACACCACAAATCAGTCTCACAAATCCTCTAGTAACAGCACTCAAACCACATTAGCACACACTGACATACTCGGATGCTGTAAATGTACTCTACCTAAGCAGCAGAGACCTCCAAAGCAGACACACACACCTGCTACCCCACTACAATACCCACATATCACTAAGTTCACAATGTCAGTGTGCCACACAGGCACTGCCCTTTGGGCTAAACAACACACCCAATACACTTGTAATAGGTGACACTTATGTTCAGACACACTGACGTACCACTCACCAGCCCTGACAAGGGAATAGTCACTTTGGGCTGTCTGTTGGGTGCCAGGATCTGCCGCATAATACAGGCAGTCAAGTCACTCCAAAGCAAGTACAAGATTGGCACCATCATTGTCCATGTTGGTGTGTGTAACCTCAGACATAACTCCCTGGACCACATGACATGATACATGGAGGTACACTCTGATCATGTAGCCCAGGCCAGTATGACCCTGACCTTGTCTAGCATCTTATACCCACCAATTATGATGTCACAGTATAAGGACACACATATCACATTTAACAGTTGGCTAACACATTTGCTTCATTCGTAGGGGATACAGTGTCTGTCAGCATATGGTGACATCCTCAACATGCCACGTAGCTTCACTATGGACAGCTTGCAGCTGTCACCCTTGGACTTTGGTATGCTGGCTAAGGCTCTTGCTACCACCAGAGTGCCTTTTTTAAGCAGGGCTCAGAAGACAAACCCACCTCCATAGACATTACAGGTTAAATGAAACTAAGGGTAATGCTGCTCAACAACAGTTGTGTTAACCTCATATTGTGGCCACTCAGGACTCTCCTCAGTATGGAGGAGAGCAATATCTGTGCACTGACAGACACCTAGTTCAGGCTCGCTTATGCACACCAGCACTACCAGGTTATGTTTCATACCATGCTGTCTGACAACAAGACTTGGAACAGACCACACAACTAGGGGGAGTATCCATATACATCACAGATACACACACCTCCAGGTTAGTAGCACTGCACAAAGCATCACAGACAATACATATACAAGTACCATTGTGCAATTCTGCCTTTCAGTTTGTTGCCTGCTACAGAACACACTCCCAAAGCAGGAACCACACTCGGCTTTTGTGGGAACTATGGAGAATATGAAGGTCTCCACAGACACCATTATATTGTGTGACTTCATATGCACACATATTGACTGGGGATACTACTCAAGCCCCGACAACCTCACCCAACAGTCACTACAATTTGTAGACTCATATGCTTTGGCACAACCAGTCAGCACAGCCACAAGGGGGAATACATATTGGACCTGCTCATCACCAACATGGGGACTCTATGTTCCACACCAGCGATATACCCCTCATTGGTAAGGTCAGAACATACATGTATCTCACAGGACATACATATACCCTCCACACACTCATCCTGGGTAATCTTGGTGATCTTCTCATGAGCCAACATCTCACTTCATCGAAGCAAGGTGATATCCTTCAGAGATCCTGAGACAGTGGCATATACGGCTCACACTGCTGTATCCTTTACATGCACATTCTATGGACACCTAGTGGACTGCATGGATTGTGCTATCCCAAATAACAACAAGACCCACTACTACAATGGCAGGGGACCTGTCTGGTAGACCCCAGCCATTAATAAGCTGTACAATGTCAGGAGGACTCTACTACATGATAGAGCACAATCCCAGACTGGGAAGGCATCTGTGATCTGTACTAGCAGACAACTACAATCACTCATGGACTTTTCTAAGGGCCACTTCTACCAGACAATTGCACCTGACACATAGGGCTATCACACGGCCTTCTTCAGTTATGTCAGGAACCTGGGTGGACACTCACTGATATGCTGTGATTTACTGCATACTGACTAAACCTACCCTTAACCCACTGGCATTGCCTACATCCTGGCAAATAGGTTCAGTGCAGATGTCTCCCACCCATCCCCCCTAAGGAGCAACTATCCATCCCAACAGAGTATAACCTCCCTGACATCACACAGTAACAGGTGAGTGCTGGCCTTCCCACAGTGTACATCACAGTATCAATGTGACCAGATGGTGTCCCAGCCTGCATCATACACGAGCATCATGACAAACGCAACCCTCACATTACATCACTGTTCAGTATCGGAGTTACCACAGGATATGTACCCAAGGAATGGTGTACTGCGACTGTGGTCCCGCTCCACAGAGTTGGTGCCACAACGGACCACAGACAATATTGCCCAATAAGCCTATGTAGCCTGTTCTGCAAAGCTATGGAGCATATTGTCATAGGACTCCTACACATAGACATCGGGAACCTACAGACACTGTGCCCTACTCATTTCAGCATTGTTATGGGCAGATCTTGCCTCTTGAACCTGTAGGTATTCTTTAAATGGCTAACAGGTCCATCGACATAGGGACGGATATCCACACAGCCTACCTTAACCTTGCAAAACCATTCAACACAATAACCCACTGGGCCATTATGCATAGGCTCACCAGCATCAATTTGGACATATATCTCACACAATGGACTGATACCTAGATCAGGGATAGCACCCACATGGTCAGGATTGCAGGTGCCATGTCTGACTATACACCAGTTACACATGGCATCCCACACAGCTTGGTCCTGGGATCTCTCTTTTTCAGTATATGTTTATCTTACGTACAGGCTATCACAGGGAGGATATGGCTGAACATGTTTGCACTTGACTGCAAACTGGGTGCCATGATCAACTCTCCAGCTGCCACATGCATACTCAATCAGGGTCTCACAGAGATGAATGACTGATGCCTGAGCCATGGCCTATAGCTAAATGCCATTAGTTGCATAGTCATCCCCTTTGGGAGTAACAACATGCCCACACATTACCACATAGGTAGTACTCCATTACATATGGTAGGAGTTGTTAGGGGTTTGGGGACATAACTTGTTCATTCTGTCACCTTTAACTTTCCGTTGCCAAAGTGGTTGGACAAACCTTCTATGTGTGCCACCTTATCCCATACGGTTTCACATCTAGATTGAGTGAGGTCATTGTGCCCCTATACTTATCACATCCATGCTTGGTTACAATGCCACATTTGGGGTGAACCTTATCTGACACCTGCAGCAACTGTACTGGCCATGGATGGTCCTCAGGTTGTTCCTCCTCCGAGTCACGCTCTGCCTGTGATGGCCTTGGCAATGGTGCGGGGCTGCTTGGCACAGGCCTATGCTGGTCCTGCTACAGCTGTTTTCGCAGGATCATATTATGTAGCATAGCACATACCATGACAATTTGGGTACATGTAGTTGGTGAGTACTGCAAGGCTCCACCAGATGTGTCCAGGCACCGGAACCGTGATTTGAGCAGTCCAAACACACACTCTATTACATTACGTGCTTGTGCCTCATTATGGCATTCCTGTTCAGGTGTGTGTGTGTTTCTGATGGGTGTCAACAGCCACGGCTCCAGTGCATAGCCAGCATCACCCACTAGGTGACCATGTGGGATGTCCCCATTGGCAAATGTCTGGTACAGCTGCGTCAGATGCCAGATATGGGAATCATGGTAGCTTCCAGTGCAGCCTGCACACACATTCAGTATTATGCCCTGGGCATCACACACGACCTGGCAGTTGATGGAGGGGAAGCCCTTGCGGTTGAAGTAGACCCTACCCTGCTCGCCAGCTGGTGCTTTGATGTGTATGTGCGTGCAGTCTATTGCACCCACTACCTCAGGATATTCCGCTATTTGCTGGAAGAGATGCATATTGCTGGCCAATACCTCACAGGAAATGGGGAAATATACATGATCACTGACATGTGCTGACATGGCATCCAGGAACTGGTGTAGTACCCTGGATGCTGATGCCTGTGATATCCCCATCATATCACCAGTTGGTCTCTGGAAGTTACCTGTTGCTAATATTCTTAGGCCAATACATACCTTGGTTTCCACTGGGATGGGTTCCCCTCTGTTGGTTCTGTGTGTGAGGCGTGGCCTGCACAGCTCAACAATTTGCTGCAGGAGGTCTCTGTCTACTCTATAGCACTCCACTATCTCCAGCTCATGTAGCCCCTGGTAGATTACCCTGGGCCTGTACACTCTTCTCTGTCTCCTCACTGTGGGTTGCCCAGCAGTATTTCCAGTGTCACCACCCTCAGCATGTTGCATATGTTGCCTTATAACAGCAATGGCAGCCCCTAATATTTCTTTGTCTCAGTAAAGTTTTTTCAGTTTTCACTTCTATTAGCTTACTGCAGTGTCTCTTGTGAGAAACATAATGGACTGTTGTTTGTAGAGTTTTAAGTGCTAGGCTGGGCTGGGCTAGTGTATTGCTTGTGTAATTGCCTGATTCTGATTGTTTTCACCTGCTAGCTCTGCTAGTACTCCCTGGTAGCTTCCTACTATTTGTTGTGCTTCCTTTTTCCTTTCTGTTTCCTCGGGGGGCAGCGCCGCGCACACAAGCGCAAACACGCTCACAGCAGCTCACATGAGCGCACACATGCTTACACTGACTAAAACTTGCTTATTCGGGTTAAAACGCACGCGCACCAGTGCAAACGCACTTACAACTCTTTAAACAGCCTTATACATGCTTACTCCAGCTTAAACGCACCCACTCATGCTTACACGGGCGCACTCTATCATACTCGGATTTACAGGCATGCACACGCATGCATGCACGCTCAGCAAGAAACTTTGGTGTTATCCATGGTATACACCTTCCATTTCTTGGTTTTCCCTGGCCTACCTGTTGACACACCTCTTTCCAAGATGTCTAAATGACAGTGGACACATGCCACTCTGCTCCAATGAGCTTCACTTCTTTCATACATTCCCCCCTCGTGATGTCACCTATCTTCTACTCTGTTACTCCCCATATCCTACTCCTACACTCCACTGACTGTGCTCATTTGCTATGTAAAATAGCGATTCACTATCCTAACACTCATTTACATAGGATTGCCTACTAATGCTTGGTTACATGTCTTAGACTGAGCTTCCCCCCCTTAGCAACCTCTACTCGGTGGCCATGTTGTCTTCAGCCTGCCATTCCCTTGCATTGTACATTACCACTTTCAATAAAATCCACATTTGTGGGTTTTAATTTGTAGTATTCTGGTTTTTAGAGTGCAGCCCGTTTGCGTGGCGCTGAACTACGCTTAAACATCAGAAATCAGCGAAAAAAATATCATTTTTATTTTAATTTTGCATCAGGGGCATGCTTCCTGCACTAGATGCAACCTTTATTTGGAGCTGTCATGGCTCCATTTTGCTATTTGCAGAACGGTACTCAGTTGTCAACTGAGTACATTTCTTCAAATAACACTGCTCTTACTTGGACAGGGTCGGGTTTCCTGAATCGCAAATCTACCTCATTTGCATGCCTTTCACCTGCAATTGAGGTGATTTGCATGTCCCAGCCCTGTCCATGTAAGAGCCATTTTAGGAGCTCTCTTACACATCCCTACAGGCTGTTCCTGGATCGCTCGTCGGACATGATGGCTGCATGGAGTCTTACTTTACTCTTAGACTCCGTGCAAGCCATCGTGAATCCGGCCCACTGTGTTACTTCCATTTTCAATACAATGTATTCCATATTTTTTAATGTCATTGATTGTAATAGGTGTTACAGGTTTACAGAGATGTATTGTCAATCTGATAAGATGTGTATTCCTCATTTGCTGTTATATAGTTTTTCAGTGTCAACAGTTCTGAAGATGTGGATTGTTCAGTGGGTGTTGTGCTGCTTTTTGGTTTTGAAACCTGAGAAGAAGTTGGCTGGGTATTGCTGTTCTGTTTTTCTATGGGGAAAGTTGTTGGCGATGGCTTTTAACAGTTCTACAAAGCAGTCTTTTGAATATGCCTGTTGTGTTTCGTGCCACATATATTCAACAAGATACGATTGTAGATGGTGATGTGCAGAGCCCCGCTTTTTCTTGTTTCTCCATTTTATGGAGCCCCACATTCTTTCTACATTGGAGCATCTGCTCCAAGCTCCTCACCTTACCCATAATCCCTTACCTCTCCTATTCTAATGCCATACGAGTGGTCTCTGAAACAGTCAGTAGTGGAGGAGATCTTCCTAGCGTGGGGTCACCCTTGCTGCAATCTCTTTGCAACTCCTTCCAACATGAAGTGCAGCGAGTTCTTCACTCTGATCCCCTTCCCAGGGGACTCCTCCAGAGAGGCTCTAGTCCATGCTTGGCCTCCCAGGTTACTGTATGCCTATCCCCCGCTACCTCTCATTTCAAAGTTTCTTCAGAAAGCTTACGGACTGAGGTGCAATGTGATCCTCATTGCCTTATTCTGGCCTTGACAAGTGTGGTTCCACTTCCTCTGGTCTCATGCTCTAACTCCTCCATGGATTCTGGATCCCTGCCCGGATCTCATATCCCATTCCTCGGGCATCAGTCTGCCCGACCTGGACAGCCTCAAGCTGACAGCTTGGTTGCTCCAGTTCCCCTGATCTCTAGGACTCCCAGTTTATCATCTTCAATAAAGAGTATTCTGGTTGCATCCCTCAAAGCTTCCACTAGAAAGGTTTATCACAGCAAATGGAAACACTTCTCTAGTTGGGCTTCTCAAGGAAACATAGATCCATTTACTGCCCCGGTTCCTGCAGTGTTGGAGTTTTTGTCATATATTTTTCAACAAGGTGCTAGTTCTTCCATAGTGAAAGTACAACTGGCAGCCATATCTAATTTTCATATCGGTGAAATTTTGAATGCTCTGGCCTCCTTGAGATTGTGCAAGTCCTTTCTAAAAGGTACTTTTCTCTTTTGTCCCCTAGTTAAGAATTCTGTCCCTCCTTGGGACCTTACTCTAGTTCTGCAGGAATTGGTGGCACCCCCTTTTTAACCAGCAGCGTCAGTAGACTTCAAATTTCTGTCCTGGAAGACAGCCTTTTTAGTGGTCATTACTTTGGCTAAAAGGGTTTATGAGATCCAAGCTTTGTCTGCTGTGCCCCCCTACTTGATCTTTCATAAAGACAGGGCTTCGCTTCACACAAATCCTTCTTTCTTACCAAAAGTGGCTTCTGAAAATAATATTAACCAGATGATTAATCTGCCTGTGTTCTTTCCAAATTTCCAGAACAAGGGTGAATATAAGCTGCACTTGCCAGATGTTCATAGACAGCTTCATTTCAATCTACATAGGACTAAACAATTTCGTAAGTCTGATCAATTATTCATGTCCTTTTCTAGACCCTTTTTGGGCAAGGCCATTTCCAAGGTCTCCTTAGCCAGGTGGATTACACAATGTATACTCCAAGTCTATAGGGGTAATGGCCTATCCCCACCTGGTCCTATTAAAGCTCATTCCACCAGATCTATGGCAACTTCTGCTGCTTTTTGGTTGAGGGTTTCTCTGGATGATATCTGTGCAGCAGTGACCTGGGCAAGATCACATACATTTATCTCTCATTATAGGTTGGATTTGATCTCTAGAGGGAGAGCATCCTGTGGCTCTGCGGTGCTCAGGAATATCCTTCCATGAGGGCCCCCCAGGAGTTTTGGTAGCCGGGGACTCTGTCCCACAGGTTGCAGATAAATGAAGTTAACTACTTCAGATAAAGAAGTTATGTACTCACCATAACGTTTCACCTGAGTAGTTATACTTCATTTTCTGCAACCGTCCCTCCCTCCTTCCCCTGGACCTGTTCTAGGTTAATGTTATCGAGTTGCTAATAGCTTGGTTAATGGCAAACTCAATATGAGTGAAGGTAGGAGAGGTGAGGGATTATGGGTAAGGGGAGGAGCTTGGAGCTTGGAGCAGATGCTTGATAAAATGTTGCCGGCTCGGATCTGATATGAATGGACGTGTTAGAAATGGATTTCAGAGTTGACATTTTCACCGAGAACAGTTGCTTGTCCTCTGGCAACAAGGACTTTGGGGTCGACACAGCCTCCTCTTACACAAATGCTTACGGGGGGCCTCCTCAGTTGGATTCTCTGAAGAGGGCTCGTAAGTCATGGGGGTTCCATGATGGGATCCACCTGTGGGTCCTCTGGCAGGAGCTGTCCCTGGGACAAAGATGGGAGTCATGACTAAATCCAAGGCAGCCTGGGCAGAGTCCAAGGCAATGGACTGGGGTCTCAATCCCTGGGAGAGAACCCTCTCCACCACGTCAAAGGCCAAAAGAGAGTGCACCTCCTTGGCAACCAACAAAGAAGTTCTCCCTGTCTCCATCATGAGGATCGGGGCCGAGGCCAAGGTAGCCAGGGTTCCGAAGGAATGGCTCAGATCTGACAAAGTCAAAGCTGAAGACATCTCCATTCCCTCAGATCCGGCTCACTGTTTTGGCCCTAAGAGTTGCTCGGATCTGTACAAGTTTGATCCGACGAACTCAAGGCAATGGCCGGTGTCGAGGTTGGAGGAACCGTGGGTGCCGAACCCCCAGCTTCGAGAATCCTCAGATCCATAAACCCCAAGACCGATAGTTGGATCGGGGAAGGAGAGATAGGATGGAAGAAGGGCATAGAGGTCCCCTCTCTGGCCAGAGAGGGGCCTGGCAATACTCCCATTTGGATTTGGGTCCGAATGAATCTCCGCACCATCCTGTCCACGTCAAGCTCCGATAGACTCCGAGTTGACCACGAAGAGGTGACCGACTCAAATCTGGCCCTGTGAGATGACATCGAAGAAGGCCTCCAATTCAAGGGCTCTGTTGGCTCCGGGGAAAACCTCGGGGAATGGAGCCAAGGAGAAGTGGTCCAATCAACTTTCACAGGTGGACTGGGAAAAGAGTCCTGCTCGGGAGATTGCTTGCGGTGCCTCTCTACCCTTTTCTCTCTCTCTTTTCTATCCTTATCTGTAGCTTTTGTCCCCACCTCAGCAGGATTAGAGGGAGGTTGAGTCCAAGCCTGGGGAGGGGGTTGGTTGGCTACAGGAGCCAATGTCGAGGCAGTCATCTCTAAGGCAGAAACTGGTAGCAGGCCCTTGGCTACCAGTTTTGCCTTCCTCTTTTTAAGGGCTCTGTGATTGAACCCTGCACACACAGCACATGGCAAACTAAGATGGGGAATGCCAAGGCAAATAACACACAGATTGTGACCATCAGCTGGTGGAAGCTTGTGGCCACACTCTGTGCATTTCTTAAACATTGGTTTAGGCTGGTCAGCCTTAACACACTCCACTTAGCCAAACACAAAACTAGACACACACACACACACACACACACACACACACACACACACACACACACACACACACACACACACACACACACACACACACACACACACACACACACACACACACACACACACACACACACACACACACACACAGACACACAGGGTTTGGCTAGGCCTACTCTATTTCAAAACACAAACTTTCTAACTATTTATTTATTTATTTCTTTTTAACAAAAAACTACTTTCACACACTAACTTAAGAATCAAAAGTTCCACTTACTATGCCCACCTTGGAGCTATAGAGACCACAATGCTTCTTGTTGTTGTTTAGTTTGATACGCTTTCCAGGAGTCTGAATAAATAATGCTGCCTTCTTTGATGTACTCCCTTATTTTGTACTTGTACTACAAATGTTTCTTTTGTTTCTCTACAAACCCCTCCAAACATCCACTGCTGAGGGAAGATTCGACCACTGTTATTTTTCCGACCAGTAAATAAACTCTCATCAATTTCCACTACATGCCCTGGCCCTCCGATTTGTTTTTTTCTTCTTGTTTTTCCAACTCCATAGTACAGACATCCCTTAAATAATTACTCCAGTTGATAACAGTGTTGTCAGACATATCCAGTTCTTCATGACAGAAATTAATGCTTGTTAACTGTTTACTCCAACAGTACATGAAACAAACAGCAGTTGTAAAAGATAGTCTACTTCCTTTAAAAAAGTTACCTTGCCGAACTCCTACATGCTGGTAGCATTTGGCAGAGTTGCATTTCCAAAAGACTTGTTTTCCATAGTATAAATTCATGTTGTGTCCAGAACTACATTCCTTAAAACTTGCTATAATTCCGTACTGTTGTAACAGTTGAATTGCCTCCTTATCTGTCTTTGGTAAATCCCACAATCTCATTTTTACTGACCAATAATTAAAGCACTCTACTGACAACAGTGTAAATGCCTGTATTCCTTTCAAGAACCTTCACTACAGCTTTGACAACAATTCATTAGCATGAGAAAAGGAGCACGAGAAAAGGAACACGTATGAAGTAATATGGGAGATGCTGAGTTAACATGTCATGCTGCCGGTAAAATGGGAAACCTATTTTAAACACTTGTTTTATCAGCGGTTTCATTGGTAAACATTCATAAAACTAGAAAATATATTACAAAACAAGTTATTTAGCTTTACAAGACTTTATTACGAATTGTTAATGTAAACAGAAGCAACCAGCATTGCCACAAAAATCTGGTTGCGATAACAAGTAAGTATCCAGAAAGGAAAGAAATTTGAGTTCAGGAATAGAGATGTTTTTAGAATTGCCTGGCAGAACCAATTTAACTGAACAGCATAAATAAGCCATGCCTGGTGAGAAAACATATTCAAAATTGTACCAAATATAAGAATCCAAATTCAAAACTGGTAAAGGAAAGATAAGGAAATGCTAAAACTTTGAAACCTAGAATAATCATAAAGTGAGCATACTATTGCCATTATTCTTGTCACTAAGCTCAATGTATGTATAAGGATTTGCAATGACTGCATAAAATTAAATAGCCCATCTTTGTTTTGTTTATATCTCATACCCAGAGAGGAAGAACTGACTGAACAGATTGCACAAGGCTAGGTCTCTGTATACTTTGGATCTCTACAAACACTACTGCCAACAATAGCTCAAGAATCAAGGAAAACTAATGAATTTTTCAGAACAGATGTATTGTATCATTACACTTTCAGAGATTATTACTAGACTAATAACCTAGGGGGTCTTTCTAAGCCTAACCAAGTTTTCCTGAAAGACTAATCATGCCCTGTTTCTGAATAGGACTTTGAGGGCTAGGAATTTGTAAGCTACATCTGTCCATAACAGACATGAGTGGATAGGGCTGTTGTAAATTTCCTACTCCCCAAAGTGTTTTTAGCTGGATTTGAACCCTTAATCAGCTGTGTTCATTATCTAAACTTACGGCACATACACCTATACACCTTCTGCCGCAAAGACAGGCATTTGGCAGGTGAATTTTCTGGCCCACTTTTTGCTTCTTATTTCAGAGGATAATGTAGGAATGTGTACTGAACATTGGAAACATCATCTTCCCCATGTTCAAGCTTTTACAGATTCCCTACAACAAGCTGGGGTAAATTTTACACAGATAAGCACACATTATGTATGGTAGAAGCCCACTTTTCAGGCTAAGTAATACGCTGAGGGTAGTAAAACTACATGCTGAGAAAATGAAAGCAGTAAGAAACAGGTTAAGGCTTTTTAAGGCTTTGTTAACTATTGTTGTAAACGAACTCCTAATTTGGATAATTATTGCTTGCCCTCTGAGTAAGCTGACAAAACCTGATCAAAGGTAAGGCTCCATTAAAAGCAGAGTGGACATTTGAATCAGAACATGCCTTCAGACAACTAAGAGATGTGCTATGTTCAGAACCAATTAGTAGCTGCAGGCATTGAGAAGCAATTTTTAGTGTGCAAGGCTGCCCTCTGAGATAGACATATGTGTACCCTTGATAAGCTTGATAGTCTTGATAAGCAGCTCATCAGTTTTATAAGTAGAAATGTTTAGAGATGACATTCAGCTACATATGGAGAATATCTTTCTATAAAATGGACCCCTACCATATTCTAGTACTACCTGTTAGTTACAGAATTTGCATTAATATTGACTATGGACAATGTCAGTCTAAAATGTCTGTAGATTAAAATGACTGCAAGCCAAATTGTCCAGATGGGTGTTGACTCTCCTGATTTATGATATTAATATCCAACATCATCTAGGCCAGAGTCACTTGAATGTATATGGGTTGCCTGAAGCTTAAATCCTATCTGCTGATGCTACAGCTTGTGGTTTTATGGTGAGGGGTGATCAGGTAAAAGTGACCACTGAACTGGGAAAACTCTGCTCTTTGTAGGGTAGCGTCTGCTATTACCAGTGCGTGTCATGGAAAAGAAGTAGAGAGCAGGCATGTTAAAAAGAGAGAGAGAGAGAGCAAGTCTCCATGACAACTAACAGCGAGTACCTCTTGTAGTATATTCAGGCAACTAGACAAGAAAGAATCAAATTCTTGTCCTCCTGCTTCAGAAAGGGTCCTGTTAAAGATTCTCTAGGGAGCTAAGTGTAAAGGAAGGAGACAGTCTGAAATATATATTCACGTTGGACTAAAGTTATGACAAGGCAGACAATGTGCCTAAAGCCTGGGAGACTAAGGAGAAAGAAGTTCCCACTGTGTGTTCTGAAGGGAAAAATATGTGTCCACTGTGTGTTCTGAAGGGAGAGAGATGTGTCATTTGCAGTGAATACTGTAAATATTCTGAAAATCTGCTTTTTGTCACATATGGTTATATTACAATGCAGAGAGAGAGAAAGAAAGCTGCCAGCCTGTAGATTACCTACCAAATAATGTACTGTTTATGAGATTGTTACAAGTAAAAATGAACAGGCAAAGACTGTAGTTTGCATTAGCAACTGTCATTTGTTCTTTGGCTATAAAAGTAAACCAAGCATACCTCTCAAATTCTTTGCATTAAGAAATCAGGGCAAAGCCTAATATAATGGGAGGTCAAAGGCCCAACAACAGAGACATATTTTAAATGTTTTTCTTATAAAGAAAGTAGCTAGAGTAACAGGTTTTGTGTTAGCATATATTTTCTGAAATATATGAAGCTTGAAATACAAGTGCTTTATTATTTACTGACTTCAGTCCTCAGTGATTTATCAGAAAACCACACATTTTATCAGGAACAGACCAAAATATGAGGCTAACATCTGCAATTCTGTGCAAATCTGGACAGTTGCGAGGTAAGCTTTTGTAAACATCCATTTGTTTGTGTTGCATAGTGGTGCAGTGATTAGTGTAGTTGCCTCACAGCAAGAGCTTCCCTGGTTTGACTCTTGTGTGGGATGCTTTCTGTGTGGAGTCTGCATGTTCTCCCTGTGCTCATGTAGGTTTCCTCCCACATTCTAAAGATATGTAGTAGGTGGACTAGACTAGACATTCTAAATTTCCCTGAGTGTGTGGTACAGATGAACTACTCTGGGTGGGCTAGCCACCTGGTGGTGTAAACCTTAGCTCTAGATAATTGTCACTGTTGAAGTGGCACCCTGCCACCATTGGGAAAAAGGGATTGAGGATAGATGGATTTGTTTGTGTCGATCATTAAAAGTGCATCCATGTTTGCTTAAGAAAGTACATTTTATTTTTTTTTTTTGCTATTATAAATACCTAGCTACTTGCAGAACATAGGCCTCGTGTTTTTAATGTTTAAGGGAATAAACTACTGGTTTAATTCTAGTTAACTGTCACTACACAAGCACATGTGCACACACACACACACACACACACACACACACACACACACACACACACACACACACACACACACACACACACACACACACACACACACACACACACACACACACACACACACACACACACACACACACACACACAAAATGGTTGATGTGTATTCTGCCAAATATACTGCTTGCAGACGTATTTATAGTGTGGAAATTTGATGAAAGCACTCATTATTATGTGTGGGAGTGAAATGAAAGAAGCGTAATTGAATTTTGCTTCTTCTAAAGGTATGTGTTTGTGGTTATAATAATTGAGAGTGCACGTTAATACTAAAAATTTGAATATATCAAAAATTTCAGCATTAGAGATAAGATTGTGTATGTTTGGGGGGTGTTAGAGTAAAAACTGGGGAAGGGGACAGATTTTCTGTTTTGTCTGTTGTTGTATGTGAAGTATGTTGGTGTATCTTACTGTTAGAGAAAGGATTTTTTTTAGTAAGGTAATATGTAGGATTAGAGGCAGAGATAGAGTTAAGGTTATGCATGGGGGCTTCTCCTTCTACACAAGACATAAGTCACAAATCTAAAGGTACTGTATGTCACCCAGTCATTTTGTCAAGGCAGCTTCTGATGAAACATATAGCAGCAACTATGACAACAATTGAAGACAGGGCCACAGAGCTTGAGATACTGAAGTCAGAGAGCTGAACATCTGTGCATGTGTGGGATTATAGAGAGGTTAAAGATCTTTTTTCTGTTAGTGCAGAAGATTTATCCAGAAGTTTACACCGAGTAACTGAATCATTACAGGAATTGTTTCTGTCTTGGGTAACATTTGAGGGAGGACTGTACCGTACAAATAACCATGTTAGACTATGAGTGGTGACAGCTTAATTTAAAAAGAGATTGTGAGTAGCTGGAACAATGGTAAATAGGAGGAGTCAGTTAGAGATATGGTGCAGGAATGGTTGTAAAGGTCAGGGAGATTTTGTCAGATGAGGTTAGAAAAGGATAACAGATAGTGGATGACATGCAGTGAAATATATGAAATGGAAAGTAAAACGAGAAGAGAAGGAAGCTGAAGAGGGTTGTGGTAGACTAAAACTTGAAAGTGAGAGCTGGCTTAGGCATTTAAGATGGTTAAGAAGAATGTGCTCACTGATTCCTGTGATTGGGGAAGAGGGTACTGAATCCTCAAGGGAGAAATGCAGTGTAGAGAGGCATATGTTGTGAGACTGGACAGAGTGAGTTAAAGTGTATAGAACTTTAAAGCAGGTGTGTGAGTGTAAATGAGAAACAAGGATGGAAGCTACACAGGTGCAAGCCATTACAACCTACTGAATGTCAAACAATGCAGGAATGGGATGGGAGGGCAAATGCGTTTTGTTACTGATGAAATGTTTCTATCTATAAATACCTAGCTAATGTTGCTTAAATTGGACTGTTTTCTGTTTCTCATAGTGACACAGTAATTTGGATACTGACAGTCTGTTCTTTTGGTGTGTAATTATATTTAATGCTCTTTATTTGAGGTTCATCTAACACTCAGTGGTACCAGATAACTGAAGAAGAATGAAATGGAATAATATTAAGATACTGTAGCTCTGTATCAGATGATATTGCTGCAAGTCCACTCTTGCAACTATAGTGGTAGATTGTTATTGCTGTCTATTGCACTGTAATGTATAATATTCAACAATAAAGATTAGCAAAAGGATGAAACAGAAGTAGAATGTGTGGAATGCATTGAAAATGTCAGTTAATGGAATGGTGTCAAAACTCCAGCATTTTCAAAACTGTGTACAAATTTCTCTGTTTCTTCACATAGTAGATTATGTTAGGTAGAGTGATTGTTGCAGATAAACCTTCTAAATATAGAATTTCATAAGGTTTTGCTGTTTGCATAAAACACAGTTTGAGGTTTTTGTTGATTACTGTTCCTGTTGCTATGTGTCCCTTAATCCATATTGGCCCAATTGTATCTTCTTCTTCCCTCAACCACAGGCATTGAGAAGATAATTGTAAAAGTCCCAGACTACAAGCACCCTTTGTCATTGTATCACATGCACTTGCAAAATGAAACCAGTTATAGCAGCCCAGTAAAGAGATCATTCATCCCCCACCCCAACGACCCACACATTGCTTCCTGCCTTAACACCCAGTCAAGCAGAAAACCAAGAATGCATTGTCACAGGATAGGTAAGTCAGCACTACTAGCTCAGTCCCATCCTCCCCAGCTCACTTAACCACATAGGTTGTTACTCAACCATGTATAGTTTAGGTCACTGTGAGAGCTTTAGTCCTCTAATCCATGAAGCTGTCTACTGTTACACATATTTTATAAATGAAACATTACTTCAATTAATCTGTTTTAGTAGGTCATGGGTTTCTTTTATAGTGATTCAAAATGTAACCCCTATTCTTACAGTAGATAAAAGCTGCACTGATCTGCACTTGCCTTACTCAGTTATCTCCTGTTTCATAATAATTTTAAATGGAAATAGTGAGATTTTGCTAGTATTTCATTTTCTATTACAGGTACATTGCTCACATAAGTAAATGCCTAGCACTGAAGTTGTCCAAGCTCTGTTTTCTTTTGTTCTTTCATAACACAATTAATTTAACATTTTACCACTTTTTGTCTTTTTCTTTTGCTAGACTTCAATTATATTTACCACAGTTTCTGGCACCATAATATAATTCTAACATTTTAGCTGCTTGCTGTTTGAATCTGATTCTTTCCATCGTTTTCTTATTAGTTCCTATACCCATCAAGTTTACTTTATTGAAAGCAATTCCCAAATGTCCAACAGCATACAACAGCCAACCTAATGACATTTTCACTGCCTACACATTGCTGTTAATACTCCAATCATCTGCACCTGCAATTATTCTGACAAATCTTAGTTCTTTATGAATTATTAACATAACTTGTTCCTCTAATGTCTACCATGCAAATTAATATCGACTTAACATATGAAGCAAACAGGGCTGAGCTCAAGTGTTTATTACAAATGTATATTCTAACCTCATTTTTCAGCTGCCCATTTCACATTACATACAGTCTGCAGATTTATGTGGTTTATTGGTTTTTCAAATATTTGTTAAAAATCCTGTGCATGTAATTGCATCCATGTTTTTCTGTGGTTTACTGTATCAACCACACTGCTTTTGAGATAGTTTCATAAAGCTAATGCTGAGTGCAGCAGAACACACATCCATCAGCTTGATAATGAACTAAAAGCTGAGCTGCCCCTTACATGAGGGTAGGGCAGCAATCAATAACTATGTGTAGATGAAGTCTAGATTCTAACATCAGTCAGTCAGCATGAAAAAACATGTACAGGCAATGAAAACAGAGGTTGTTATATTCAAACCTTCCAAGCCTGCTAGCTAACAATTGTTATCAAGATATACAAGTATTGTTTATGTGTGTATGTATATATATATATATATATATATATATATATATATATATATATATATATATATATATATATATACACACACACACACACACACACATATATATATATATATATATATATATATATATATATATATACAGAAAGTAATTAAAATCAACTCCAATATGAACACAAAGAGGCTGCTTTGGCTTGCAAAGAACACTGGACAATTTCAGCCTTCACTGTCCCTCTTTATTAGAACAAATATTAAGCACTTTTTTCCTATAACCTAGGACTTCTTCAGAATATAAAATCTTACTCCTTCCACAAAGTTTTTATATACACACACAACCAATTACAACAGAGCTCATAGGTAAAAAAAAGTCTGAAGAAAATTTAAAATAGATAAGCTGCCTAAGTTTGAAGAAAACCCAAAAGGGTTTAAATCTAAGATCTACAGAAAAGATTACTTTTAGTAATGCCTATCTAGACTATTCAATTTGTCATCCCATGGGGCAGAAGCGGAGCATTTTTAAAGGACAGTGCATCCGTGCAGCACGTATGACGTCCGACTATCATAAAATGGTGCAGGAGTTAAAAAACATTAGTGAGATGTTTAGAAGATGGGGTTACCCCTATAGACTCACAAGTGATATTAGTAGTTATGTCCAGAAAGAATGGGGCAAAAAATATGTACCCTTATTAGGTGTTACAAATTTCAACCCCCCCTAGTGGATTGATTACGAGTGAACCCATTAAGAATTACAAAAGAGCATGTATAGTACAGTATAGTAAACTGAGTAAAGACGTACAAGAAATTATAGGTAAGAATTGGAATATTTTGAGAAGTGACACTATGGTAGTGGAGAAACAAGGGGAAAAGCCATTATTTATATTTAAGACAGGTTGGAATTTAAAAAACAAATTTGAAGGTGGGCTTACAGTCAACAATGAGAAGGGTGCGGTAGGAGGTACTAGTAAGTGTGGAAAATGTAACCAATGCTTTGCTATACTGGAAGACAGGGTCTTAACATTGGGGGACGTTAACCAAACTGAGATTCAATTTAAGAAGGGTAACTGTCGCACCCAACATGTGATATATCTGTCTAAATGCATCAGATGTCCTTGTTACTATGTGGGAAAAACTGACAGATGTTTAAGAAATTGGATTTATTATCACCTTTACTGCATAAGTAAGAAAGACAGAAAAAATGCACTGTATAGACATTTAGTTGGAAGCCCAAGTTGTGATAGTTTTATGTTTGCCATTTTAGAGCAAGTAAAATCAAACCCTAGGGGTGGAAACATAAAGGTAACACTGGGTAAGAAGGAGATAAAATGGCAGATATTGTTAAATGCAACTGTTTATCCTGGTATTAATGAAAGCATTTCCATTAAACCAGTATTAGAAGCAAAAATAATGAGTGAGAAAGTATTTACGTTAGATGCATATTTTATGAGTAAGGGATTTTATTGGATTTTAGCAGTATTGTATAAGGAAAAATGTATATATAAGTTATCATTGTACTGAGCACATCAAATGACAATTGACTACAATTGATTGGAGAAATTTATATATTTAAATCCAGCTTTTTTTATTGTAGAGTGTTCTGAGGAAGTCTACTATCTGTAGATGAAAGTGCTTAACCAGTTCTTACTATTACTGTGGAATAAAGGCTTTTTTATGGTAGCTGATAGTTTCATGACATTTGTGGAACCTTGATCTTGTTTACAGCGAAGGTCATGTTTTAACTGTGGCTTTATAAGTTGTTGAGCTGCTAGATATTTTTTAAAGTTGGTAAGGGCAGTCTGGGTCTTTTCTTGAAGTGTCTCAATTGTTGGCGCAGAGCAGGTAAGCGAGGAGTCATCTGCATATTGAATAATGTTGGCAGGACTAGTGGCTGTTGTAAGGTCATTGGAAAAGATTGTAAAGAGTAGCAGCCCTAGAATCAATCCTTGGGGGACTCCTACAGAGATGAGAAGGTGGAGGGAGAGTTTATTATCCCATAAGGCAGCTTGTTGCCTGTTTGAGAGGTAGCTATGGAACCACTTTAAGGCCTCAGGGCAAAGTTTGTAATTGGCAAGTTTGTTTAGGAGGATTTGATGTGAATTTAAGAAAGAATCATCTGATTAGAGTGATTCAGAATCTTTTTCAATAACTTTGTTTTGAGAAAATACTCTAAGATACAATTTTCTACAGAAGCATTTTGCATCCAAACTAAAATCTGCTAATGTAAGCATTCTTGTTGGCATGAATTTAATGCCTTTATACAATAATTTTCTAATACCATCACTAATGATTAAACCACACAAATTAATAATGTCCAAAGTGTCCTGCTTTTTAAAACACTTATTTAAACTGTCTTTAAATTGTTCTCATGATGCCACCATGAAATTCATTAAATCCTGGAGCAAATGGAAACTGCTCATCTTTCCCCTTCCAAGATTTCTCTGACCTCTCTGCTGTTAAATTGAAAATACGCACATTGTTCCGGCACTATGTTTTGTTTGCTATGTTACTGACTATTGCATTCCTGGATATCCTCAAACAATACACTTTATTTTACTCAACACCATATTTGAGGTTGAAACCAATGAATCTAGCAGTGTCTGAGATCTCCCACTTCTTTTTTCTGTCAAAAATTTCCTTCTTCACTTTCCACACATGAATCTTAATTTCTCTCATTTTATCAGAAAACTTTGACTCAGATGTTTCTTTCAACAAAGTGCCTTGTAATTGTAAAATACTTTGTTGTAATTTACTATATGATCTTAAATTTATTTTAATTAAGATTTTTAACTAGCTGAAGGTACATTGTGAAGAAACTTGTTTCCATTCCTGTAAAAGATCCAACTCATCTTCCCGTAAAGTCAAAAGTTGGCAGTGTATCCACTCATAACCCTCTAGGAGTAATGTTAAGGGTTAAATATGTTTCTAACAGTCTCGTATCATAGTATAATGTTACCTTTTTGGACATCAAATGCTCTAATTGTTCAAATTCAGTATAATAATTGCCATCATTCAGCGATGACCAGGGATCACTGGAAGCTAATTTTTCTTCTCTCTCTTTCAGTAAATCCATAAATAATACCTTTTCACATACTGCTTTCATCTATGGAACACCATAAATGGTGAAGGATCCCTCCAATGAAATGACAAAATGACCACAAAACCAAAATACTAAATAAATTATAAAAGATGGAAAAATAGGAGGCACAGCACTGAGAGATTCTAATACATTTCCAAAAACTGTCTAGTTTATACTTTAATAGTTCCAAATCTAATTATATCCTTATTAATAAGAAAAAAATGAATACATATATTCAGTTTTTAGGTAGATAATCTACTAATTTATTACATTTAGTAATTCATAGAATAAAAGCAGGCAGAGGCAAGGCTCCAGTTTCTTCAGCTGATTTATTACAAGATACACAAGCTCTTTCACTACAAGGCTTCTTCAGGTGTATAAAAAAACAGCACTCAACACACCCATTCTTATACTAAGCATTAGCTAGTCACATGATTAAAAAGAGAAAACTCTTAAAGGCACAAAGAACAATTGTATTCAGCCCACAGTAAAATGCATGGTAATATATATAAAACCTTCATTATAAAAAACACATTTCATAAAAGCAATATTACAAAAAAAAATGCATATTACAAATATATAAACCACATAACTGTAACAGATTCTACCTATGCAATGGTCTATTTTTCAGGATGGGTCTCAATGGTACATGGTCATTAAGACCATATTCTGTGTTAACTCTTAATCTCACAATCCATTTAGCCTCCAGGTTCTCAGTTTGAACTCTGGTGTCACCACCCCTCAAGTTCTCATAACATTTACCTAATACCATAAATGTAAAGGTGTGTTGATCATTCATTTCTTTAATGTGTTTTGCTAAAGCATCGAACACACTGCCCTTCTTAATATGGTATAGGTGTTCCCTGATCCTATCCCTTAATAGTCTATCGGTCTTTCCCACATAGAATTTACTGCATACTTTGCAAGTAGCAAGGTAAACCACATGTGAAGTATCACACCTTGCACTGGTTCTTAGTGTATAAATTACACCAGTGTCTGGATGTAGAAACTCCATATCTTGATTTATAAATTTACAGAACTGGCACCTAGTGCACGGTTTAGTCCCTGGTGTATCCTCAGTCCTGATTTGGTCTCTGGGATTGCAAAGTCGTCACCTTAGCAACTTCTTATTTTTAAAAGTAAACTGTGGATGTGTTCCTATCAGGTTGTTAACTTGTTTATCAGATGTCAAGATATTCCAATGCTTGCCTATGATGTCTGTGTAGTATCTTATATTTCTAGAATAGCTAAAACACATTTTTAGTGGTTGTGAAATTTGTTTCTGTTGACCCCAGTTGCATTTATCACTCTCTACCTGTTCAGAGAAATAGGGCCTGGCTCTACTGTGTCTAGAGTTTCTCACTGTCCTAATACTTTGATTGACAAGTTTCTGGTCATAGCCCCTCTCTGTTAGTTTTATGTTTATCTTGTCTAGTTGTGAATGGGTGTGTTGAGTGCTGTTTTTTATACACCTGAAGAAGCCTTGTGGTGAAAGCGCTTGTGTGTCTTGTAATAAATCAGCTGAAGAAACTGGAGCCTTGCCTCTGCCTGCTTTTATTCTTTGGATTTGTTTTGTGTTTTTGCAGAGGTATGGTTACTTTTGGAATTATATTTTGCTTTGCTGACATTTAGTAATTCATGTGCTCAGTAATACAGAATAAACTATAAATTACATCTATCAATAATAATCTCATTAACTAATTTAATTAATTCTTGAAGTAAAATTTACATTTAATTTGAAGATTGATTACAAATTATTAAAATGGCTTTATTTCCAAAGTTATTATACACAACTCAATCCCTTATACTACCATCTAATAAAAAACAAATAAAAACAATAAATAAGTTAATTATAAACTTTCTATGGTATCCAAACATATCTAAATTAAGTATAAACCATCACTTCAGACCTTGGAAATATGGGGATGTAAATTTTCCAAATATAGAAACTTATGCTAAAGCAGCAATTATTAATATGATTTTCAACTGGTTAGTTATCAGTTACATAGCTAACTGGAAAATATTACATTCTCAATTACTGAATGTTAAACTGAACACTTTAGACTGAATATATTCTAAATTATACAACCCGTTTTGTTTTTTCATTTGTAAGTATATTCAAGCCCCTACATGTTATTCATCTATTTCTGCTTATTTAAATTTAATCTTAAAATATTTTAAAAAATAATAACAAATAACTCACATTATAAATTTTGGTTTGAATCTCATTCCTTTTTTGTTAACAAAAATGTATTAATAAGTTAGCAGTTTGTATACTTAACTCATGAAAAAAAATCAACATTTTTATTATGTTTGTCAACATTTTGAAGGAGTTGCAGTTAAATCAGTTGAATTCATTTGTTTAGAATTTAATATCAATACAAGTTATGTAAATTATTTACAATTACTTTTAACATCAATTCAAATTAATTTCTCACACTTATCCAACTCTAGTTGTGTTGAATTTCTAGAATGGATACAACATTTATTAGAAATGAATTATAAATATCGAAAATTTGATAATTTATTCTCAAAAAATATATTTAATGATAGTTAAAGATAATTCTTACTTAAATAATTCCTTTTGGAACTTTTTCTCTAAAGACTATTTTGCAGTTTTCATTGAACAAAATAAAAAACAGCTTCTCTCCTTTATTAAAAACACATCTTGGACACTTTACTGGAGCTCATTACTTGGAAATTTTTGTTTAGAGCTTTTTTAACTCTGGTAAGGGTTGCTAAAATGTGAAAAGAAAGTGCCATCAAATGTTGGAGATGTAATAAACATATTAAGGCTAATTGTTCATATATGTTTTTTAATTGCTTTATGGTTCATACTTTCTGAATAAAAGTTTAAGACTTTTTTAAAGCTTTATGGAAAGATACATTCATCTTAAAAAATAAAATGATCTCTTTCATATACTGGAAACAGAAATACAAAAAAAAAACACATTTCTTATTTAACTTGAACTATACTCTCTGTGGCCAGAAGAACTGTCACATAAAACTGAAAAACTTCTTCAGAATCAAAAATTGAAGACTTTCTTAACATTTTAATGGACACAGCCATAGGATCATAGGACCATAGGAGATTACTAGGCTATCGGCCCAGAGGTCATTTCAAGCCTAGCCTTTTCATCCCAATGTAATACCATAGAAATGCTAGTCAATACCCAAGATTGCATTTAGTAATGACTGTTCATGTCCAGGAGGGTTGTAGGTGCCATACTAGGTAAGAATTTTTGGTACCTTATCTACTTGTCCAGGTTTCTCTTGAACACTGTCATAGAGGTGCTATGTTTCACATTAATTGGTAGCCTTTTCCAAAGATGCAGCAGTCACTGGGAAACAAATCTGTCCATTCAGCATGTCCTATTTAAATTGCAGCCAATATTTGGGTCTCTGGAATGGGCAACCCTACTCCCATTTGATTTACGGATATCCAGCAAGTTCATTAAGTTTGGGAATGAGATTGCTCTGTCACCCAGACATAAGTCTCCCCTAAGATGTCTATATGATATAGAGTATAATGGCAGGGACTTTAGTCAGTCTGAGTAAGGCACATGTGGGAGTCCCTTGATCTTCTTTGTTAGAAACCTCTGAGATCTCTCCATTTGCTACAGGTGCTATGCACAGTACATGCCAACTGGGGCATTATACTCAATTATGGGCCAGATTAGTGCCAAATATAGAGGGGTACAACCTCTTTCACTCTTGAGTTGATGCCTTTACTAATCAACTGTGCTACATAGAATGCCTTTCTTACTACAGTAGACACATCATGGTCAAAGGTAATGTTGCAATAAATGTCTGATCCTAGATCCCTTACCACTTTGTTGGTACTTAGGCTATTGATTTGATTGTGTGACAGGACATTGTGCCAAAGGGAATGATGATGCATTTCTTTGCATTCAGTTTGAGACAGTGACTATGGTATGTGTAAGACCCTCCAGGAGTATACTGACATCATTTGGGGATTCAATAATTGCACCTAGTTTGCAGTTGTCTGCAAACTTGGTCAGCCACAACCCCTTTTTTTGACTTGTATAGTATATTCCAAACAGCAGGGAGTCCAGGACTGACTCCTGTGGCACCCTGCTGATTACAGAGCTGCTGGTTGATGTGGAGACACCCACTTTGATAGTGTGTGTCTAGTTTGTAACCTGGTTAGCAACCCATCTTACAATAAAGGGGTTTAAACTCAGTTTGCTAAGTTTATCAGTAATGCCTGAGCATGGGATTGTGTTGAAAGCCTATCCTAAGTCACATTATGTTGTTTGCACAGATTCATCCCTGTCAATGACCCTGGTCAAATTTTCAAAGAAGTCCCCAGATTTAACAGGCAGGATCTGCTTTTGATGAAGACAAATTGGGTAGGATCCAGGGTTTGGAGGTCTATTATTAGGTCAATAATGCTATGTTCCATGGCTTTAAACATGAGGCTAATCAGGCTTATGGATCTGTAAGTCCCTGAGTCTGTTGCTAGGCCACCTTCATAGAGGGTAATAACTGTTGCTCTTCTCCATTCCATAGGAACAAAACCTGTGGTTAGGCTAAGACTGAAGAGGGAACTTAATAGTGATGTTACTTCAGGTTTTAGTCTGTTTAGAAGACAGTCTGGGATACCGTCTTGTCACACAGAAACCATGTTTTTTGTCTTGGACAAGGGTTTGATGACCTGCTTTCCAGATATGCAGGGTGGGGTTGGAAGTTTGGGGGAAGGTTCCTGTTAGGTTTGGAGGGGATAAAAGAGTAAAATTTTCACCAAACCTATCTGGTAGCAGGTTTGCTGTCTTTTTGGGGTCAGTGTGTTTGATACCATTGGTCACTAGTTGTGCACATGCTTGGGTCCTACCTTTTAGGCTAATTACGAAGGTCTAAAAGGCCTTATGGTTATCCTTAGCTGTGCTTGCCAAGTTTTTCTCAAAGAAGCCCTAAGAAGATTTTACAAGTTGTCTTATTTGCCTGTTGACAACAAGAACAAACCACCAGTATGAAAGTTAGTCCAGTGAAAATCCAGACAGCAAATAGTAGAACAAAGAACCTCTGGAACATACATACTGCTAGTCTAGATGAAGAGGACTTTAATGAAATGCAAGTAAAAACACTTTCACCTTCAAGCTTCTTCAGGCTTAGTATTAATGTTGTATCAACAGAACTCCTTTATATAGCAATGTCATAATTGCACATGCTTTTTTTGTTCAACAAGCAAATGTTTTAAAGAGACAGTACTATTCAAACCTGGCAATATATGTGGAGCTAGTCATAAAATCCAATACAATTCATCTAATTCAGTATGATGTACAGTATTTCCACCATGAACTGAACTATTAGTAAAACATAAAAATTAAAATTTAAAAACATAAGCAGAACTTTTGTCTTTTTGGTGTTTATAAAACGCACTCATTATAACTTCTCTTTTTATGTCAGACAGATGTTTACTTATCCGATCTTTACATTTCTAGTTTGTTTTGCTCGCATAGAATGCATTGCATTTTTGACATAAGGCAAGGTAAACTACATCACTGGTATTCCACCATATAACTTAAATACCACAGATATGAATGGATGGAATTGCACCCAGTTTACAGTCATCCTCAAACTTGGTCAGCCACAAACCCTTAGGTTTGACATGAACGTCTGAAAAGTATATTCCAAACATTAGGGGGTCCAGCACTGACCCCTGTGGCACCCTGCTGGTGAGAGGTCTACTGGTTGATGTGGAGTCACTCACTTTGATAGTGTTTGTCTGGTTTGTGAGGTGGTTGGCAACCCATCTTACAAAAAAGGTGTTATATTCAGTTTGCTAACTTTAATGGTAATGCCAAGTGTGGGATTGTGTTGAAAGCCTTTGCCAGATCCAGCTATGTTGTGTACACAGATTTGCCATTGTCAATGACCCTTGTCAAATTTTCAAAGAAATCCACCAGAGTAACAGGCAGGATCTGCCCTTGATGAAGGAATATTGGGTAGAATCCAGGGTTTGGAGGTCACCTATGTCTTTATTTATGAGGTCCATAATGATATATTCCATGGCTTTACAGATGAGGCTGGTCAGCCTTATGGGTCTGTAATTTCCTGGGTCTGTTGCTAGGCCACTTTTATGGAGGGGAATAACTGTTGCTGTTCTCCATTCCATAGGACCAAAGCCTGTGGTTAGGCTAAGATTGATGAGGGTATTTAATGGTAATGTTAGTTCATGTTTTATCCTGATTAGAAGACAGCCTGTGATGTTGTCTGGTCCCATAGAGGCCATGTTTTTGCCTTGGACAATACTTTGATTATCTGCTCTTTAGATATGTAGGATGGATGGGATTTTGGAGGAAGGTTTGCAATTGGTTTAGAGGGGAAAAGAGAGTAACATTTTCACCAAACCTATCCTCTTGCAGGTTTGCTATGTTTTTGTGGTCAGTGTGTGTGATACCATTGGTCACTAGTTCTGCACATGCATGGGTCCTATCTTTTAGGCAACTTACAGAGGTGTAAAACGCACTATGGTTATCCTTTGCTGTGCTTGCCAAGTATTTCTCAAAGAAACCCTTAGACAAATTTACAAGTTGTCTTATTTGCCTATTGACAACAAGAACAAACCACCAGTATGAAACTTAATCCAGCGGAAATCCAGACAGTAAATAGAACAAAGAACCTCTGCAATGCACAAATTGCTAGTGTAGACCAAGAACACTTTAATGAAATTCAAGTAAAAACACTTTTGCCTTCAGGCTTTTTCAGGTGTAATATGCAGAACTCCTTTATATAGTGATGTCATAATTAATTACACAAGCTTTTGTCATTCAACAAGCAAGTGTTTTAAAGTGAAAGTACTATTCAAGCCTGGTGATATATGTGCAGCTAGGCATAAAATCCAATAAAATTCATCTAATTCAGTCTGATGTACAATATTTTCACCATGAACTAACTATTAGTAACACATAAAATTTAAAACTTAAAAACATGAGCAGAACTTTTGTCTTTTTGGTGTATATAAAGAGCACTATTAATAACTTCTCTTTTTATGTCAGATAGATGTTTACTTATCCAATATTTAAATTTCTGGTTTGTTTTACCCACATAGAATGCAATGCATTTTTGATATAAGGCAAGGTAAACTACATCTCTGGTATTCCACTTACCATAATCATAAGTTCATAGGTGTGTACGAGGCTAATGGCCCGGGGGCCTTTACAAGCCTAGCCATAGGATTACCCTGGCATCGTGGCATCCAACCTGATTTCCCAGTGCCTCTGCTGAGTAGAGCCACTGGAGTTATCCCCAGGGTGCATTTTCTATTTCCCATCCACTTATCAAGATTTATCTTGAAGACGGTCAGCGAGGTGCTCTGCCTGACATGTATGAGAAGTCTATTCCATAGCATGGGCAGTCTCTGGATTATGAACCTGTCCCCCCAGTACATTCTGTTGATTCTGGTAATGAAGTTGAGGTCTCTGGAGCATGTGGTGTGGAGGGATTTGGATTTCTTAAGATGTAGCATTTCTAACAGAGCTAGGTCAGACACAGCTTTGTAAGTCAAGCAGAGATCGCCTCTAAGTAGGCGATATGAGACAGAGAATAGTTGGAGTATTTTTGGGTCTGTCCATACAGGACAAGTGTTTAAGGCCTAGGATCCTCTTCTTGAGGTACTTTTGCAGCCTCTCCAGTTGTTGTGGGTGTCTAGTGAGGTGCATGCAAAATGGGGCATTGTACTCGATGATTGGCCTAATGAGGGAAGAGTAGAGGGAGACAATGACCTCTTTCTTCCTGGATGCAAACCCTTAGTAATGAGATGTGCCACACAGAAGGACTTTCTGACCACAGTGGCAATGTGGTGATCAGAAGAGAGGTTGCTGTCAGCCTGTGTTCCCAGATCTCTTATAATGCTTTCTGTGTTCAGTAGACTACCATTAATGTGGTAATTAATGGGGACCAGGTTTTTTCCAAAGGGCATGATGACACATTTCTTGGCATTGAGCTTAAAGCCATTGTTCTGACACCAGTCATTGGTCTCATTGAGGCCATTGTAGGATGTCAACATCACTTGGGGAGTTAATAATAGCTCCCAACTTGCAATCATCTCCGAACTTTGTCAGTCAGTGTCCCTTCATGTTGGCCTGGACTTCAGAGAAGTAGATACCAAACAGGAGAGGACCCAGGACCAAACCCTGTGGGTTCTATCTGTGAGCCAGTTTGCAACCCACCTAGTGATATAGCGGTTGATGACTAGCTTAGTGAGTTTTTCTATGATTCCTGAGTGGGGAATGGTATCAAAGGTCTTGGCCAGATCAATGTAGGCTGTATGAACCACCATGCCTTCATCCACACCTCTGGTGACTGACTCAAAGAAGTCGACCAAGTTAAGCAGGCATGATCTACCCTTCACAGAACCAAACTGTGTGTGATCCAGTGTTTGGAGATTCCCTATATCCTTGTTTATTAGGTCCATGATGATGCATTCCATAGCTTTACATATCAGTCTCATCAGGCTAATGGGGAGATAGTTCCCTGTGTCTATAGTCATTCCTCCTTTGTGGAGAGGGATGACTGTAGCAGTACATCATTTGGTTGGGACAAAGCCTGAAGTGAGGCTGTGATTGAACAGGGCACACAGGTGAGGTGCCAGTTCACTCTGTAGTTCATGTAGAACACAGCCAGGGATATTGTTAGGTCCCATAGAAGCTCATATAACTTAAATACCACAAACATGAATGGATGAAATTGCACCCAGTTTGCAGTCATCCAAAAACCTGGTCAGCCACAACCCCTTACTTCTGGCATGAACGTATGAAACATATATTCCAAACAATAAGGGGACCAGCACTGACCCCTGTGGCACCTCGCTGGTGACAGGTCTGCTGGTTGATGTGGAGTCCCCCACTTTGATAGTGTGTGTCTGGTTTGTGAGCCAGTTGGCAAACTAACTTACAACAAAGGGATTTATATTCAGTTTGCTAACTTTATCAGTAGTGCCTGAGTGTGGGATTGTGTTGAAAGCCTTTGCCACATCCACCTATGTTGTGTGCACAGATTTGCTCTTGTCAATGAACCTGGTTAAATTTTCAAAGAAGTCCACCAGATTTCACAGGCAGGATCTGCCCTTGACAAAGGCGAATTGGGTATGATACAGGGTTTGTGGTCACCTATGTCTTTATTTATGAGCTCCATAATGATACATTCCATGACCTTACAGATTAGACTGGTCAGACTTATGGGTCTGTAATTCCCTGGGTCTGTTGCTAGGCCACCATTATGGAGGGGAATAACTGTTTTTATTCTCCATTCCATAGGAACAAAGCTTGTGGTTAGGCTATGATTGAAGAGAGTACTTAATGGTGATGTTAGTTCATATTTTAGCCTGTTTAGAAGACCGCCTGGGTTGCCGTCTGGTCTCATAAAGGCCATGTCTTTGTTGTGGACAAGGCTTTGATGACCTGTTCTTCAGATATATAGGGTGGGTTGGACGTTTGGGGTAAAGTTTGTAATAGGTTTGGAGGGGATAAGAGAGTTAACGTTTCACCGAACCTATCTGCTAGCATGTTTTCTATTTTTTGGGGTCAGTGTGTGTGATACCATTGGTCACTAGTTGTGCACATGCTTCAGTCCTATCTTTTAGGCTACTTATGAAGGTGTAAAAGGCCTTATGGTTATCCTTGGCTGTACTTACCAAGTTTATCTCAAAGAAGCCCTTAGAGGAATTTACAGGTTGTCTTATTTGCCTGTTGACAACAAGTGGAAACTACCAGTATGAAAGTTAATCCAGTGGTATTCTAGACAGCAAATAGTAGAACAAAGAATGGCTGGAATGCATGACTAGTTTAGACCAAAAACACTTTAATGAAATGCAAGTAAAAACACTTTGCCTTCAGCCTTCTTCAAGCTTCTTCAAGCTTAGTATTAATGTTGTAGCAACAGAACTACTTTATATAGTGATGTCATAATTAATTACACATAGGTTCATAGGTTGGTACTAGCCTATTGGCCCTAGGGCCTATCCCTAACAATTCCATGGATATTTCTTCCCACAATATTTACTTCCCTGGACCCCTGTCTAGCAGGGTGACTGACATGATCCCCGGGGTGAATTTCCTATCTCCCATCCAATCATCAAGGTTCCTTTTGAAGAGGGCCAATGAAGCACTCTGCTTGACATGTATGGGCAGTCTATTCCAGAGTATGGGGAGTATCTGGGTCAGGAACCTATCCCACCAGCATGCTTTGCTCATTGTGATGACAAGGTTTAGATCCCTGGAGTGTGTGGTTCTGGGTGATTGGGATTTCTTTAAATGGAGCATGTCCAACATCTCAGGGTTTGACATGGCCTTGTATGTTAAGCAGAGATCGCTTCTAAGTAGACGATATGCCACATAGTATAGCTGGAGTTTTTTTTTTAAGATTGTCAGCATAGGGCATCTGCTTTAGGTCTGTGATTCTTTTAATGAGGTATTTCTGTGGCATTTCCATCTGTTACAGATGTCTTGTGAGGTACATACCAAATGGTGCGTTGTACTCTTTAATGGGACTAATGATGGATGGGTACAGTGGGACAATGAACTTGCTTTTTCTGGATGAAAAGCCATTAGAGATGAGGGGTGCCACATAGAAGGATTTCCTGATTGTTGTGGCGATGTGGTTATTGAAGGTGAGACCACTGTCCACCTGTGTCCCTAAGTCTCTCATCACACTTTCAGCGTTTAGTGTACTGCCACCTATGTGGCAATTCATGGGTAATTGTTTTTTCCCAAAGGGGATAACTATACATTTCTTGGCATTAGGCTTGAGTCCATGACTCTGGCACCAAGCATCTGTTTCTGTATGGCCCGTTGTAGAATATCCACATCATTTGGGGATGCAATAATGGCTCCCAGTTTGCAGTCATCTGTGAACTTTGTTAGCCAGAGTCCCTTAGTGTTGGCCTGTACTTCAGAGAAGTAGATGCCAAACAAGAGTGGTCCCAGGACTGAACCCTGAGGTACTCCACTTATCACTTGTCTGGAGCTGGATTTGGAGTTGGCTACTTTTACAGTCTGGGTTCTGTCAGTAAGCCAGTTAGCAACCTATGGACTGACGTAGGGATTTATGCCCAGCTTAATAAGTTTATCTATGATTCCAGAGTGGGGGATGGTGTCGAAGGCCTTAGCGAGGTCCAGATAGGCTGTGTGGACCACCTTACCTTCATCCACAGCTCTGGAAACTGATTCAAAGAAGTCAATCAGTTTTAGGAGACATGATCGGCCCTTCATGAACCCAAACTGGGTGGGGTCCAGTGTTTGAAGGTTGCCAATGTCTTTGTTTATAAGTTCCATGATAATGCATTCCATGCCCTTGCAGATCAGGCTTGTCACACTGATGGGAGGGTAGTTCCCAGGATCCAAGGTGGATCCCTCCTTGAGGAGTGGGATAACTGTAGCTGTGTGCCACTCAGTAGGCACAAAGCCTGACATGAGGCTATGATTAAACCTAACACTTAAGAGAGGTGCCATTTCATTTTGTAGTTCATGTAGTACACAGCCCGTGATGTCATCTGGTCCCATGGATGCTGTATTCTTAGCTTTGGAGAGTGTGGTTTATACTTGTGTGGCCATGATTACCAGAATTTGGCAATCTGTTTGTACTGAGATGGGCCCTCCCTTTAGGGGGTGAGAGGGGGTAGAAGTTGGCACTACATCAATCTGCCAGGATATCGGCAATATCCTTGGGATCAGTATATTTAATGCCATTCTGTTGTAGCTCAGGGCAGATCTGAGCATTGCCATTTAGATTCTTGACATAATTATAGAATGCCTTGTGGTTGTCTTTGGAATCTTTGGCAATTTTATTTTCCTAACTTGCTTTGGAGTCTTTTATGAGGATCTCAGCTTCTTACTGAGGCTGGTAAGGGAGTTTTTTGCATTCTGGGATTTTCTCTTTTCTGCAACAGTTTCTTCCTTCTGTTGTATAGTTTGTTTGTGGCAGGGGACCTTCAGATTGGCTTCCTTTTTTTGGAGGAGAGCATCTTGGTTCTATTAGGGATGGCACGATTCATGCATGAGTGGATGTGCTCTTACAGTGCCTTAGGGTAGGATTCAGCAGTAGAACTTTCAGCTCCCATCTGCATGGGTGTCATGAAGTTTATCACTTCTGACTTGAGTAGCATGAAGTTGGCTTTGAAGAAGTTTTTTACGGCAGTTTCCTTACTGGGGGGTGGGGGTGGGATGTGGATGTCAAGGGTGATTTGCTTATGGCCAGATCTGACCAATGAGGGGGTGATCACTGGTGCGGTGATGATCACTGGTGCGGAGAATCTATCTCCCACATTGGTAATGACCAGGTCTAGGATACTGGAGACCCTGGTTGGACAATGGATTAGTTGATCCAGGGCGTTGGAATTTATGAATTCCAAGAACCGTTGGATAAAGGTGTTGGTACCCAAGTAGTTTTCCCAGCTAATGGCAGGGTAGTTGAAATCACCCAGTGTTAGGGTGTTTGGTTGTATCTTAACATTTTCCAGTATGTTTAGAAAGGTGTAGTGAGAATCTTGGGGCATGGTGGGGGATCTGTAGCAAGCTACAATGTGGATTGCAGTCTTACCGAGTGTTAATTAGACCTGGAGAATTTCAGATGCATTGTTTTGGACAACTAGCCTGGATGTGTGAATATCCTTGGTGAATATGGACACTCCTCCACCTTTAGTGTTTCAGTCTTGGTTTGCTGGCCGAAAAGTGTGGTAAAAGTTGTAGCCTGGTATTGCAGGGGTGCTCTCTGAAGCCTTGAACCAGGTCTCAGTTACTGCACAGATATCAAAGTTCTCCATTTGTTTGAGTGTCTCGAGAGAGTGCATTTTGAGGTTTTAGACTTCTAGCATTGAGTAGCATTGCCTTCAGATTTTGCATGCTTGTATCTGTTACGGTGGTGGTTTTGTCCTTTGAACATACTTTTGTCATTCAACAAGTAAATGTTTTAATGAGACAGTACTATTCAAGCCTGGCAATATATGTGCAGCTAGGTGTAAAGTCCAATAAAATTCATCTAATTCCGTCTGATGTACAATATTTCCACCATGAACTGAACTATTAGTAACACATAAAATATAAAACTTAAAAACATGAGCAGAGCTTTTGACCTTTTGTTGTCTATAAAGAACACTAGTCATAACTTCTATTCATATGTCAGATAGATGTTTACTTATCTGATCTTTACATTTTTGGTTTATTTTGCCCATATAGAATGCAATGCATTTTTGACATAAGGCAAGGTAAATTAAATCACTGGTATTCCAATTACAATAATCATATGACTTAAATACCACAGATATGAATGGATGAAATTCCACCCTGTTTGCAGTCATCTGCAAACTTGGTCAGCCACAACCCCTTAGTTTTGACATGAACTTCTGAGAAGTATATTCCAAACAGTAGTGGGTCCAGCACTGACTTCTGTGGCACCCCACTCGTGACATGTCTGTCGGTTGATGTGGAGTGACCCACTTGTATCTGGTTTTTGAGCCGGTTGACAATCCATCTTACAACAAAGGGGTTTATATACAGTTTGCTAAGTTTATTGGTAATGCCCCAGTGTGGGATTGTGTTGAAAGCCTTTGCCAAGTCCAGGTATGTTGTCTGCGCAGATTTGCCCTTATCAATGACTTTGGTGACATTTTCGAAGAAGTCCAGCAAATCTGACAGGCAGGGTCTGCCCTTTACAAAAATGAAATGGGTCGGATCCAGGATTTGGAGGTTGCCTATGTCTTTCGTTATGCTGTCCATAATGATACATTCCATGGTTTTATAGATGAGGCTGGTCAGGCTTATGGGTCTGTAATTTTCTGTGTCTGTTGCTGGGCCACGTTTGTGGAGGTGAATAACTGTTGCTATTCTCCATTCCTTAGGAACAAAGCCTGTAGATAAGCAGTGATTGAAAATGGTACGTAATGGTGTTGTTAGTTCTTGTTTTAGCCTTTTTAGAAGATAGCCTGAGATGTCGTCTGCTCCCATAGAGGCTGTGTTTTTGCCTTGAACAAGGTTTTGATGACCTGCTCTTCAGATATGTAGGGTGGGTGGGAAGTTTGGGGGAAGGTTTCTGATAGGTTTGGAGGGAATAAGAGAGTAAGATTTTCACCAAACCTATCTGCTATCAGGTTTGCTATCTCTTTGGGGTCAGTGTGTGTGATAACATTAGTCACTAGTTCTGTACAAGCTTGGGTCCTGCCTTTTACGCTGCTTATGTAGCTGTAAAAGGCCATCTGGTTATCCTTGGCTGTGCTTGCCATGTTTTTCTCAAAGAAGCACTTAGAGAATTTCACAAGTTGTCTTATTTGCCTGTTGACAACAATAACAGACCAAAATAAAGTACGGAAGTTAATCCAATGGAAATCCAGACAGCAAACAGGAGTACAAAGAACCACTGGAACACATGAACTGCTTCTCTAGATCAAGAACACTTTTATGAAATGTAAGTAAAAACACTTTTGCCTTCAGACTTAGCACAGACTGTTGTATAAACAGAACTCCTTTATATAGTGATGTCATAATTAATTACACATGCTTTTGTCATTCAACAAGCAAAAGTCTTAAAAAGACAGCACTATTTAAGCCTGGCAATATATGTGCAGCTAGGTGTAAAACCCAATAAAATTCATTTAGTTCTATCTGATGTACATTTCCATCATGAGCTGGACTACTACTAACACATAAAATGAAAAACTTAAAATATTGAATAGAACCTTTGTATTTTT
Source organism: Protopterus annectens (assembly GCF_019279795.1). Taxonomy (NCBI): domain Eukaryota; kingdom Metazoa; phylum Chordata; order Ceratodontiformes; family Protopteridae; genus Protopterus; species Protopterus annectens. Next base: position 518,442,971 of record NC_056751.1, on the reverse strand, counting down.
GGTAGTAACAACTTTTCTTTTTCTGTCAGATAGATGTTTACTTATCTTTAAATTTCTGGTTTGCTTTGCCCACATAGAATGTATTGCATTTTTGACATAAGGCAAGGTAAACTACCTTACTGATATTTCAATTACCATAATCATATAACTTAAATACCACAGATGTGAATGCATGTTTAAAGACGTTACATCTTAGAAAAGGGTCTATATTATATCATTGAACACTTAAAAAAGCGAACGCTGATTGATCAACTTAATTTAAGCGAAAGCTTACAATCTCGAACTGTCAGATCAGTGATTTTTTTCCCAGGGAAAAAAATCGCTGATCCAAAACACATACACACAACACAAGCACACCAAACAAACAGAAATCCACACACATACACCTAAAATCTGATACCTAACCATACACTAAACTATGCACACAGCACTAACTACCCACTTACCTTAACCCAAACCCTAACCCTAAGGTCCGTCACTATCGCACACTCACCTCACTCGCTCCCTAACTCACTTAAATCCACACTAACCCTCATGTGCACTCAATCGCACACACACCTAACCAGAGCCCTAACCCTAACTCACCTAAATCACCCTAACACTCACATCCACACAATCGCACACATACCTGAATCCGATCGGTAACTTTCCAACATAACACTGAAAATACCAAAGCAACAGAAACGGACAACCGAGTTCTTTCCCTAGGAAAAAATTCGAGTTTCTGCTGCTTCGATATTTTGCAGTTTCGCGAAAATCAGTTTGATCAATCAGTGTTCGCTTTTTTAAGCATTCGAGGATATAATATAGACCCTTAGAAAATACTAACAGAAGCTGCACCTACCACGTTAAAAAATACCCTTCTTTTTAGAATGGTCTAACTTATTAATCATTTTATGCTCTTTATAGCATAGCTTGTTTTTCAGATTCTGTCTTCTGTTATGACCAAACGCTGATATATCAGAAAGCACTTGATTAAGTTCAGTAACATCTCTTAGAATATGCCAATATTTTTTCATAATATCTTTAACATAATTAGTATTGGCATTGTAAGTAAGCATGCATCTAACCCTAGAACATCTATTAGCTAAATCCATATTTATAGTGTCAGATTTAACACATGTGGGTCTAGTTTTAGTTTGTCTTAATGAGATAACATCATTACAGGCATCCTTTAACTCACTATTTTTGTAACCCTTGTCTTTAAAGTCAGAAAAATAATCGTTAAGCTGTATAGTCATAGTTTCATCAGAGTTATTCAGCTTGGCAACTCTAGTAAACTAATTCATAACAATATATTTGAACATCTGCTGAGGGTGCATGCTGTTCCTATGCAGATAAGAATTCCTTTTCGCTGGTTTCTTATAAAGTTTAATACCTAGTTCTCTTGTTACATCCTTAAAAACAGTAATATCTAAACAATCAATAACATCTGCATTGACATTGCTCTTAAATCTTAAAAACAATGTTGTGCTATTTAAATATTCAGTAAAATCATTAAAACTAGAAGTGTCACCTTCCCAAATAAAAAAAAGATCATCAACAAATTGATGATAAAATAAAATCTTGTTTAAAAACTCATTATTACTTGATAAAGTGTGTTGACGCTCTCATATATACATAACTCTGTTAGCATAGCTATTAGATGAAGGCATGTCCATTGCTACTCCTTGTTTTTGATTCTAAAACGTATTGTTGTTGTTGTTGTTGTGTCTTTTGGCTTTTCCCGGTTAGGGGTCGCCACAGCGGAACTCCAGTCCCCTAATGATTGGCAGTAGATTTTTACTTGCCAAGTTGAAGGCCCTGATGCACAACCTTCAGCGAAGGTACGCCCATTCATGCATGTCTCCACACAGAAGATGCTCTAGCTGAGAATCAAACAGGACAACGTCTTACTGTGAGGCGACGATGCTACCGCAGCACCACCACCGCAAACATAAAAACATTATTAGTTAGGACAGTTAAAAACAGTTTACAACGAACATTTATATGAAATTGTGTATAAATATATATATTTATGTATATATATATATATATATATATATATATATATACTGGGCTGGGGAACCGCCAACCGGCCCCATGTATCTATGTATCTGTGGGCAGATAAAATAATAAAAAAACTTAACTGCTGTTTATTTTTTTATTTTTTTCATTTTTTGGGAGTGCTGGAATATATATATATATATATATATATATATATATATTATATATATATATATATATATATATATATATATATATATATATATATATATATATATATATATATAGTCATTTGATTTTTTGATGAAAGACATTTGACTGATAACTAGTACTTCAGTACACTTTGTAGCACATAACAACATAACAAGCTTTCCCCAATGTAGTGCGACCCTGGAGTTGATATATATAGTTGGGGGGGGGATGCAACCCCCCACATTGGGGGGTGTGGGGGGACAAAGCCCCCCACCTATTTTGGTTTAAATTCTGTAATTTTTGTGTTATTTTCTTCTACTGAGTATAATCAGAAAGAGAAATAAAGTCACAATTGTGTAACTTATCCAGCTGAGTCATATTAGAATTACTCCAAAAAGTAGTAATTCATTTATCTCACCTAACCATCCTTCTGGTTACAATAAGACACAGAAGTAAAAAAGGCAGAAATATTGTCCTAAATATCTGGTTGAGCAATGCCAAAAATTATCAGCAGTGTTCCTGAAGACAGTATGTGCATATTGCAAATTACACAGTAATGAATTATTTTCCCCAGTAAACCCATCAATTGTTTGTGTTGTGTATGCAAAAGCACCAAAATCACACAATACACCATTTTCACCAGTGTGCACTTCAGCAGCCTGACTATTTATGCACAAGCACTTCTCTGATACACAAATGAATTATTTCCCGCAACATCATTATTAGTACATGCAGGCCTACACATGCCACAAAATGGCACATTCACCCAAGTGACCCCTTCAGGAAAATGTTGAGATAGGTACAATCACCAAACTGAAACATTTCCCCAAACGACCCCTCAGTAGCATTACCTAGTATGTGCTGTCTCCTAAAGGAGACATTCACCCAAGCAACCCCTTCAATAATATGTTGACGTATGGGCAACCACCAGAATGAAATATTTCCCCAAATGACTTTTCAGTAATAGAACCTGGTATGTACATGCACCAGAATGAAACATTCACCCAGGCAACCCCATTCAGTAAAATGTTGATGTTTGCGCAAGCACCAGTATGACATATTTCCACACACAACCCTTCAGTAACATTTTCCAGTATGTACAATCACTAAAATGAAGCATTCACAAAGTGGGGAAGAAAACCATACAGAAAAAATGATGCACAAGTTATGGAAAAATTAAAAGGCAGTGATGCTAAAAAGCCATCATGAGTGGAACAGCATTGGCTGAGATACCCAATCATGTAGCAATTAAATGTAAACTGAAAGTAGTTCAGAAAAATAACATATAGACTAGTAATGTATTTCAGCTTTTCCTGGTTAGGGGTCGCCACAGCGGAACTCCGGTCCGCTAATGATTGGCAGTGGATTTTTTACAGTGCCGAGTTGCCAGCCCGACGCCCAACCTTCAAAAAGTGATAAAATTGCAAAAGATAACAATTTAATTCAACTTACCCTAATATGAGACACAGACAAACCAATTTTAATGAAAACATTTCAAGCATGAGAAGAGACGCAGTCAAAATGCAATCATACAGTGTGAATGACAACACAGAAGTGCTGTTGTTTAACCTCTACTTGTAACCCTGATATAAAAACAAGTACTTTCATTCTGTAATTCTGACAGACCACAGTGTGAGTGCATACATTTTGTAACTCTGACAAACCACAAAAAGTGTACTTAATTTTTAGTGACCTGGGGATTTTGGGGACAAGACTTCAGTGTGTTGGGTCTCAAATCTTACAAACTCTGCTTACAAAGGATTACCCTAAAATATATTCCTTTCTTTCAGAAAGTGATATGCTACAGACTGCAGTAGTTGTGATATAAGTTCACCTATCTATTTCATAAAAAAAAACATTTTAAATACACGAAGAGCTAGCTGATTTCTCAGCCAGCCATATAATGCAGGTGAGTACAAAAGCCATAAACAACTAAAGAGCAGGCAAGATGTGCAAACATATGCAAGTATGTAGTAGTCAGTTAGAGACTTCCTTTGTTACTGCTATCCATCCTGATGTGTTTGTATGTAATAAAACACTTAAAAGAACACCCAGCCTCTTCGTCTTATTCTGATGTACAAGACGAGCGACAAGAACAACTCCCCCCATCTTAAAATTCAAGACCACAAAAAGTATTTCTTATCCCTGAGCTTGAACCAAGTGTGGATTCCTCTCACTGATGGTAAATCTCAAGAAGTCCAAAAAGAAATCAATATACTCAAGTGTTCAAAAACAAGATCTTGAAACAACATAACCTGAAGACAGTAGTCCAGGCAGAGGATATGTTGGAGATTACCTCAACTTCACTACTGCTACTGCCAGGGCTAAACATCAGGTGTATCTCAGTAAATCCATAGGCAGACCAAAAGTAAGCGCCCTTAAATGATGTGTCCCACTTGCTGGAGATGTCTGCTAAGATTATACTCATTCACGCAAATCAGTTTGCACAGCTTTATAATATGCACCCTACCTAAGTGTAAGTCAGATCCCTGACAGAAGTCTTCTGCATTGTACATGTAAGGATGCTTATCTCACACAGACATCCTCCTCATTGTTATGTTACCTTGTGTTGCATTCACATAATACACTTTTGCTGTGCAGTCTCTACTATACCATATTAATATGTGTTTGATGATGGTGCTGTAACTTTCTTCCATTGACATGCCCTCATCTGCTGTACATTAGGTTGTTTCACCTGTCCTCTTTCCCTGTGTTCATTCCTACAATTCATCTGTGTGTCCCTATTCAATACACACACTTCCCCTGAGGGTTTATTTTACATGGCAGTCCATATACCCTTACAAATTTACACAACGTCAGTAAAGAATGCCAGCAATGGGATTTCACAATACTCTGCACTGTAGATACACTGTCCTGTACTGTATTTTGGACCAGAATGTCCAGATGTGTTCTTTACCAAATTTGTGGCTTTCCGCCATATCACGAGAATAATCTCAGGATGATGTGACTCAATAATTAAATATACTTGAGTTTCAGACTTCAAATCCTTTAGAATATGTATCTAAACACAAACCCCTGGTTATTCTAGGAAATTTCTCTAGGGCAAATATGTCAAATATGTCCTTACTTTTGGGTCATTGTCCCCTCGCTATGTTGCCCTTTGTCCATATATCTTGCACTAAGAGACTAAGAGCTATATGTGAAGCCCTGGTGAACATTGTGGCATTCTGCACAAAACCATGGACCTTCAGTGCTCTGATTTAAACAGGAGTGCTACCTGTGTTCACTTACATGGTTTCCTGGCTGGTAATTGCTTCCAGTCACAAAACCTTGGTTATTTACATTTAAATGCAGTGCGCTGCATGAATATGCAATGAGCGAAGTGCTACGGACCTTAAGTGCTCCGATTTAAAGTGGAGTGTTATCTGTTCTCACTTACACGGTTTCCTGGCTGGCAACACTGTTGCCAGCCACAAAACCTCACTTATTTATGTTTACACATGATGCGCAGCATGAAGATGCTGCTGCTCACCGAGCACACATGTAAATTCTGTGTAGGCCTCATGGGAAGCCTACATGGAGTTTAGTGAATCCCACTGAAGGTACGTTAGAACAAAAGGCCAAAATTCAAGGTAAGTCCTGAACCTCAGATTCAATGAGATGCATTGTCTATGTTAGCAATACAAAAAGAGCACATGTCTATGTTAAGAAAAGCAAGTCACCATGTGCCAGAACCAAAGAGGAACACAGTAAAAGTCAAGTAAACCCGGTGGCAAAAAAATGAGCATAACCAATGATGAGAGAAGGGTACTAAAAATAAAAACAAAAACAAAAAAAAATGCACAAGAAGATAACTAGACTGCAAACATATTGCTCAGGTCCAGAATCTGGGCCCAAACATGAGTACAAATAATGATTAATGCATATAACTAACACTCCCAACAGTAAGAGCCAAAACAACCGGTCTAAAAAATAAAATAAGATAAAATAATAAAAATGACCAAGAATGAAGCAGTATTCAATAGCTTGAAATTAAAAAAAGTACTTAACTTTGCTACAGCATACACACATACATCACACATCATACAGCACTCAGTGATGACACCCAAAGCTCACATTAAAAATACCGGACAGCACACTAAGAACGCTTTACAATGCAACATGCAATTTACATCATGAACTTCTTACACAAATATTAGTAAGAATAAAAATGGATTTGCTTACAGTTAATTCTACAGTCCCGTCAGTGTCATTTTAAATACTAATGACAAGGTACGCATATGCTTTACAGTCCACCTACCAGTTTAACACAGTCAACAACATTCCAGTCTTTCTTCAGCCACTTCTTACAAAGCCATATTTCATGTCTACTGGAATATTTAATAGGAATGATCCTCTCCATATCCAAACATCAGTCTTGTTTAAGTCAAAGGTGCTCCTGGTTCTTCTATTCAGGTCATGGGTATTTTTCTGTCACTGAAGCATTTTTATTTTGAACAATGGGAAAGGTTTCACTGTCTATGGGCTTTGTTACTCTCAGAAGAAAGAGAAGCTAAGTCCCCTTCTGCTTCTGTTGTCTCAACTTTTTTTTTTATTTCTTCCTTAGCCAGTTCGTCATCCAAAAATATATTCTAAAGAACTTGAATCTTGCATCTGACTCTCAACATTCCCGGGTTGCTGGGATAAACCTGATTCTCTTCTGCCTGGTGTACACTGAATACAATTTTTCACACACTGCTGTCCCTATTTTTTTTAAATATTTTTCCCTTATGCCACAATTGTGTTAGAAGCCACTCTTCCTGTTGATGTAACTGCATCTTTATTAATATAGATCTTCCTGCCAGCAAGATTTGGAGCATGCCCACAATGTCCCTCTTAATTAGTAAATTCTATATAACACCAGTCCAGTTGCTTATTTGCAACATCATAAAATGATCACAGTCATTCCTTCGGGTTTGTCTGCTACAGCAGAAGATCTTAGGTTTTTTTCTGTGTGTTGTCTTGTAACTTAATTTTTTGAAGCAGCTCTTCATGCTCAGGCAGATTTTTAAATTCATTTTACCCTCTGATTTTTGCACTCATCAGCTCATCTGAACAGCATCTTAAAGCTTCTTCTATTTGTCAGGATTTTTATGTTTGCCTTAATGTATTCTATCAAAGTTTTACTTATTTTAAACACATCTGAGTATATCAGATTTATTTTCTCTCTAAAATACTGGAAGCCATCTTCTGTACCAAAAGCAAATTCTTTTGCTGAACAGCTGCAAGATTCTTCTTAGCAGAGCTGCTGCCACTGTTCTGTTTGATTTCTTCCATGTTATTCTTTGTTGGCATCTAGACAGCATAATTACTGGCCACTAAATACATTTTACCAACTTGAATAGCTACAACTGCTTTATTATCACAGTTGCGGTTTTCACACTGGGAGAGCACTAATCAACCTGATGATCCATGTGCAGCTATCTTGGAAGTCCCCATATACTATGCAAATGTCATGTATATATAAATTATAAAGAACTTGGTTGCTAAAACATACTGCACTTGGGACAAAAAGAGAAATCAAATAAACAGATGAGCACTGTCCATTAAAATCATCTGTTGCAGACAGTTCCAAAAAAGCTGGGAGATTACAACCTTAAGACATAATTTCGCCCCTTACCTCTCCTGCAGCCACCTGCCTAATTAAATATATTCTCCCAAGCAGAAGAATCACCATATCACAACAAGCAAAGGGGTTGGACGAACAGCTCCTGTAATTTTCAAGAAGCTGAACACAAGACATCACAAGAAGTAAACCCAACAAGGAGCCCCAATAACACTGAAACTTGTGTCCATTGCCAAGCCCTAAGTCATTCTGACAGCTAACACGGGTTTTATTAGTGGTCAAGGTGCTAGACATTAACAGAAACATAGCAATAAAATATTTGTACTTCTTTGGTGCATTTTTCCAAACATCATACTGAAAAGTTTTGAACACAACACATTTTGAATTTGTATGGTGGCTTCTTATTGAATTTCTGTCTCACAGATACAGTTCAAAGAACACTGCCTATTTCTCTGGTGGTGGTACTGGTGATGGTAAACAGTGAGTCATGGTGAGCAAAGATTTTTAAAAAGGTTCATCAAAGGACATTAATCAGACACAGATGAGAATTTACATGTGCATTCTGTCTTTCAGTAATAGGAAGATAATCATGGCTAGCACATAATCAAAATAAGATCATTAGCTCTCTGGTATCATGGCTGTATGGCCCCAATGTCACCCTGCTCCTGCATTAGCTCTTGGGTATCATGGCTGTATGGCCACAATGTCACACTGCTCCTACATTAGCTCTCTGGTATCATGGTTGTGTGGCCCAATGTCACCCTGCTCCTGCATTAGCTCTCTGGTATCATGGCTGTATGGCCCCAATGTCACCCTGCTCCTGCATTAGCTCTCTGGTATCATGGCTGTATGGCCCAATGTCACACTGCTCCTGCATTAGCTCTCTGGTATCATGGCTGTATGGCCCCAATGTCACCCTGCTCCTGCATTAGCTCTCTGGTATCATGGCTGTATGGCCCAAATGTCACCCTGCTCCTGCACTAGCTCTCTGGTATCATGGCTGTATGGCCCCAATGTCACCCTGCTCCTGGATTAGCTCTCTGGTATCATGGCTGTATGGCCCCAATGTCACCCTGCTCCTGCATTAGCTCTCAGGTATCATGGCTGTATGGCCCCAATGTCACCCTGCTCCTGCATTAGCTCTCTACTATCATGGCTGTATGGCCCCAATATCACCCTGCTTCTGCATTAGCTCTCTGCTATCATGGCTGTATGGCCCCAATGTCACCCTGCTCCTGCATTAGCTCTCTGGTATCATGGCTGTATGGCCCAATGTCACCCTGCTCCTGCAATAGCTCTCTGGTATCATGGCTGTATGGCCCCAATGTCACCCTGCTCCTGCATTAGCTCTCTGGTATCATGGCTGTATGGCCCAATGTCACCCTGCTCCTGCATTAGCTCTCTGGTATCATGGCTGTATGGCCCCAATGTCACCCTGCTCCTGCTTCTTTTCACTGTAGTTGGTACCAGCACTGAAAGTCCACAGGCTAAATACTTGAATGGGAGGTAAAAATGCAGACTTACACTAAACAGTGGGTCAGCAATGCTACACTACAGAATCACTCCCAGAAAGTAAAACAGCACCATTAAATGTAATGGAGTGCCACAAGTAACTCACTCTGACAGTATCCATAGTAGCAAACTTCACAAATGTAATACATGTATATATATATATATATATATATATATATATATATATATATATATATATATATATATATATATATATATTTTTTACTTGTTAATTATGAAAGAAATCTAGTTCATTATGAAGCCTTTACAGCCACACAGGCAAATGTATACACAGCCACTTACAGTAGCCAGTTTAACCACTATGTTTTTATGGAAGGTCGTGGAAACTACAACACACAGAGAAGATCCACAAAAAAAAGAAATCCATCCAGACTCCACAAAGACAATAAAATGAAATCAGGAGTGGAACTCAAAGGATCTGTGAGCAGGAAATGTTGAATGACAAGCACCAAACAAATTCAAAATATGCATGACTTTAAAGACAGTTCAGTACAGCATTTGTAAACATGCCATCAAAAATGCAGAATTATCTTTACTACTGCATTTATCTTCATGCTCAGGATGAAATATATTAAAAATATTTATGCAGTCCAAAAGTCAGTATTATTTTTGACATCCACCTCCACACATGACCATTTAGAACTATGATCCAACCCCAAGGACCCATTCACCCCTACCTTCCATAACCCTACAGGGCATGGAAAAGGTCAGCAAGTATTGGAGATCACAACTATAAACCAGTGCGAGCTAGAAATATTTCTAGCTTCTCACTCACAACCTGGGGCAGCTGACAGGCACACCAGCAGAGCCTCCATGCATAGAAACACACAGACATGTAGTGAAATCCAGAAGCAGTGCCTATCTTTGACCCTCCTTATTGCTGCTGCTACACTACAAGAAAGACCAATCTACCAACCTCAGGATGGGTACAGTAGTATCAGCAGGCACTTCTACATTCATTCATACATTCATACACACACTCTTCATTCATTCCTTTACTGTTCACTTTCTCATACATGCAAGCAGGCACTCCTACATTCATACATGCACACTTCATTAACTCCTTTACCGTTCACTCTCTCAGACACACATGCAGGCACTTCTACATTCATACACACACTCTTCATTCACTCCTTTACCATTCGCTCTCTCATACACACATGCAGGCACTCCTACATTCATACACACACTCTTCATTCACTCCTTAACCATTCGCTCTGTCATACACACACGCAGGCACTTCTACATTCATACACACACTCGTCATTCACTCCTTTACCATTCGCTCTCTCATACACACACGCAGGCACTTCTACATTCATACACACACTCTTCATTCACTCCTTTACCATTCGCTCTCTCATACACACACACAGGCACTCCTACGTTCATACACACACACTTCATTCTCTCCCCACGCACTTGCAATCACTGCCCAAACAACACTAGAATCAAACCCACTACCCTTGGGCCTTCAGAGGTACATATTTTAGAGAAAAAATTTCATTGGTGGAAAATGAAAACAGATTATTCCTTAGCTAATAAGAGTATGAGATGCTTTCTGGCAATGGAGTTTTACTTGGGGCTTCGGAGATACAGATGCCCCATCGAGCAACTGACCACCAAGAAGTACCCCCACCTGGCCTGCCTTCCTCCCTTTTACCCAACTACATGAGTGCTGCCACTGCTGTCTAACTTGCACCCAATAGCTTACCTGAAAAAAATAAAGCTGTTCATAGGCCAAGCTTGTAAGATCCAAATCTGTGTGGTTCTCTAATTGCGATCCGTGCCCAGGATAGAATCCGATTGGCTACCACCAATTGCTTTATCGACAATTTAAAAACCACATTTTCTAGTAAAAGTGTAATGTGAGCAGCATGTAAAGACATGCCAAATCATAACTTTATATGGAAAATTACAAGTTAAGTTACGATTTCAGCATGTTTTGCATGAAGCTCAATTACGTCTGCATTAAAGTTTCTCTCGCCTGTTGAAAGCACTTGGAGGTAAAAGCTTGCAATTCCAATCTTCTCATGGCGTGCTCCATGTTAAGCACATAGGCGCTATGAGAAGGTATATGGGGTTAATGAGTTAAACGAAAACTAGGTGGGGGATTCTCCCACCCCTAACTATACATACCATCTGCAGGGTTGCACTAAATTGGGGAAGGGGACAAATCCCCGTTATTTGCCTTAAAGTGTACTGAACTACTAGTTGTCAGTCAAATGAGTTGTCAGTCAAATGGGTTTCAGTCAAATGAAATTTTGATCAAATGAAGGTAACATATATATATATATATATATATATATATATATATATATACATACATATGTGCACACACACACACATATATATATATATATATATATATATATATATATATATATATATATATATATATATACAGACTTAGCTATCCAACGCCCCCAGTAAAATAAGAATTAAGTATTGAAATACCAATCTGATAGCAATTTGAAGAAGCCTGTTAAATGCATGTCAACAGCTTTTGGCATCAGCAGTGCTCCTGGTGTATGCCATCCATGAAAAAACAGTACATTACAACAGTAGCAGTTGCAATGTGTGGCAATGCAAAACTATAACTACGCATTAGTTCTGCTTCAAAAAATGGTAAAGTAAATATATGCATTGAGTCTGTAGTCAACGTTTCATAGGTGTTTACTAGACTAATGACCACAAAGGCTTTTTTAATCCTAGCCATGCATCCCAAATTTCTGATGACTTCTGATACCCTTGATAAGTGTAAGCATGGGCCTGGGATATGAACCATTTACAGGTTACCTGTGTCCATTAAAGACATAAGTGCCAAACCAGGGATGAATTTCTGGTTTCCCATTCAATTGTCCAAGTTGCACTTGAATTGGGTTAGGGAGGTCTATCCAGCAGGTACTATTTATATCACAGGAAGTTTAAAGTCTTTAACCTGGTTAATTCTGGTGCTGTTTGTTTTGTGGATATGCAGAAGGTCCATCAGAGTGGGGTCTGACAATGCCCTGCATGCTAGGCATAGATCTTCCCTTAAAAGCCTGTAGGTGACAGAATATAGGGATAGGGCCATGAGGCAGTCTGCATATGACATTTTACTTATGCCCTATATTTTTTTAGTGAGGAACCTTTATGGACATTCCAGTTGTAAGATATGCCTGGTTAAGTACATACCAAAGGGGGCATTGTACTCAATGATAGGTCTGATGAATGCCGAATAAAGTGGGACAATGACTTCTTTGGACTTAGATGCCATACCTTTGTTTATAAGTTGCATGATATATAATGATTTCCTCACCACTGTAGACATGTGATGGTCAAAGGCTAGATTACTATGTGTCTCTGTAAGTCCCTGACAACTGGGTCAACTCTAAGAGGTGTGTTGTCAATATGATAATTACCAGGGATTTGATGACTTCCAAAAAATACTATTATGCATTTCTTGGCTTTTAGTTTTAGTTCATGGCTCTTACACCAGTTGTTTGTCTGTGTCAGTCCCTCCTGGAGAACATTTGTGTCAGTGTGAGGTTCAGTGACTGCTCCTAATTTGCAATCATCTGCAAATTTAGTCAGCCAGAGACCACTGACATTGGGGTTGACTTTTGAAAAGTAAATGCCAAAAAGGAGCTGTCTAAGGACTGATCCCTGAGGGACTCTACATGTGACTGGTCTCTTTGTACAGATGGACTCCCAAATTTTAACATCCTGGGTCCTGTCTGTGAGCCAGTTGGGTATCCACCAGTTGACATATATGTTTGTACCTAACAATGCCTGAGTGGGGTATTTTGTCAAATGCCTTGGCCAGGTCAAGGTAGGCAGCGTGAACAATTTTGCCCTCACCCATTGCTGTGGTGACCTTCTCAAAGAAGTCCGCCAGGTTGAGTAGGCATGATTTGCCCTTGACAAAACCAAATTGGGTTTGGTCCAGTGTCTGGAAGTTTACTATATCTCTATTCATCATCTCCATGATAATTCTTTCCATGGCTTTTCATATACACTAGTGAGACTTATGGGTCTGTAGTTCCTAGTGCCTGTAGATGGCCTACCTTTGTGCAGAGGGCTGACTGTTGCCTTTCTCCACTCATGAGGCACAAAGGCTGTTTGGAGGCCACAGTTAAATAGTAATTCCAGAGGGCCTGATAGGTTATGTTTCATGCTATTTAGAAGGCATCCTGGGATATTGTCTGGGCCCACTGATGCAGTGTTCTTTGTCTTAGAGAGAGCTTTAGGAAACTGTTTGCTAGTGATAGTATGGGGAGTTATATTTGATGATATTCCCTGAGGGAAGGTTGAGGGGAGAGAGGGGTAAAGTTGGAGCTGAATTTATCAGCTAGGAGGTTTGCTATATCTTCTGGGTCAGTATAGTGGCTCCATTTACAATGAGCTCTGCCCACAACTGTGTATTGCTTATGAGGTTGTGAACATAGCTAAAGAATACTTTTTGGTTGTCCTTGGCCTGGGGGGCCAAACTTACTTCAAATTTGGCTTTAGTAGATTTCATTTGTCCTCTGAGTTGTTTGTTCAGTTTGATGAAAGTGCTTTTATCCTGCTGGGTGCTGCACCTCCTAATTTTTGCCATGATTGTCTTCCTCCTGTTATACAGCCTATTGATTTTGTGATTCCACCAGGGTGGCTAGTGTTTTGAGTAAGTTATGAACTTCTTTCTGGTGGGCATAGCTGCCTCTCTGCAGCTATTAACATGCTTGTGCAGGCATAGGCAGCAGTGTTCTCAAGGTTTATGGGGGCTTGAAATTTTGCCAGATTATCACTTAATAGCAATAGGTTAGCTTTAGAATAGTTCCTGAATATTCTAGGTTAAGCTGGGGGTCCAGATTTTATTTGTACTTCAAAGGAGACCATTTTGTGGTCTGATCTTACCAGGGAAGGCATCACAATAGGGGATGTGCAGAAGTCTCCAATATTAATGAGGACCGGATCCAGTATGGTTGCACTTCTGGTTAGTGTATTGACTAGCTGGTACAGGGAATTTGTGTTTACAAAATCCAGGAGTCTCTGTGCCTGTGTGTTTGGTGTCGTATAGGATTCCCTGTTAATAGTAGGGTAATTAAAGTCACCCATGAATATAGTATTGGGTTGGATGGTTAGTGTTTCTAATAACTTTAGATACATGTTATGGGTTTCCTGGTTCATAGAGGGGGACCTATAGCTTGCAAGGAAGTGGTATTGGATTTACCTATGGTGATTTGAATATGGAGCAGCTCAACTGCATTGTCCTATTTGACAAGCCTTGAAGTATATTTATTTTTGTAGTAAATAGAGACACTTCCACCTTAGTCCCTGCCTGTGAAGTAGTTGGCCTAAATGTGTGGAAGGCATTATATAACCTTGCACTGTTGGTGTGCTCTATGTCGTTTTAAACCATGGTACTACTGACAACCTTAATGACATTAGGAGTACTTTTATGTGAGAGCTTTGCCTCCAGTAACATTGTGTAAATACACCTCTCACATACCATATCAGTTTGTTTGAGAATTAATTGGTTGTCAGTAAACATGAGGCAATTTCTACATTGCCTCAGGATGCCCATGCCCATATCCACCAAGCTGGTAACGTTGACAGTAGGAAAGTTCATATAGATAGCAGCAGACACGTTTTTATTGATTAGACAGTTGGAGTGAGAAAATCAATCATTGTCAGGAGTAGCAAGTAGGTATTGGAAAAATTTCAATTGTGCTTTTACAGGAAAAATGTCACTCAAGGTATCAGAGTCTGTACAGAGCACTTGTCAAACACTTGAGGGGAAATGTAGACTCTGAAAATTTAAGGATGATTTATTCAGGCAGATATTCTGAAGTTAGAAACAAATCAAGCAGTGCTTACTGAAAACAAAGAATTAGCTTGTCAAGAATAATGAAAAGAGGGGAGTCACATGAAAGGCTACTGCCTAGCTGCTACTAATGCTGGTCTCATCACAGCTTCACTCTGATATATAGAGATGTTTATGTATGAATTTTATAAGTCTTGTGTGTTTTCTTTTAAATGTTAATTAGACCTGTTGTCATGTGACCACTTTTGACTATTTAATGGTGAATCATGATTATACTGTTATCTGAAGAAGTCTTATCACTGTTTGAGATGGAAGTCTTAGAAGAATAAAGTTGGAGTGTGTGTCCTACTTGTGGGTTGCCTTTTTGTGGTTTAAAGTGTCTGTGAAGTTATTTTATTTTGTGGCATATTGGTGTTGTCTAGGATGGCTTCTGGATACATATCGCCATCACCACTGTTATTTTCAGACAATGAACTGAGTAATACTGGCAGAACAGCTGGTGAGTTAACTTTTTTGATTCAACAGCTTACTCAAAAAGTGGATTTATTGGCTGTTGAAATAAATCAACATTATACTGCTGGAAATGGAACTGTTTTGCTCTATGAACAGCTTTCCAGGCTCTAACATGGTCTGATGAACTGTTTATCCCCAGGACAAGGATGTGGGTATGTTCAGGCTGTACCTCCAGTCAATTTGACACCTGGTGACTCTACGGATTGGTTACATCAGGGTATTATCTTCTCACAACCTATGGCACCACAAGTACAAGGTACATTGAAAGACAACTTGGATCTATACTATTATAAACTGCTTAAAGTCCGTAAAGTACAGACAGAGAATGCGTATTTGGTGGAATGAATAAAATGGAACCAGATCCCTAAGGGACTAAGAATGTGGAAGTTTCTGATAGGGGTGGTGATGTATTCATCCTTACGTCAGGATCTACTGGTTTTATTTGATAATTTTGGCTGTGAGTACATAGAGGTACTTGTGAAACATAACATTAAACTGCTTGAGGGGCTTATTAAGGAGATTAATGAATTGGATGTGCTTATTACAATGGATTTGCCCTTTGAGCAGTATCAGGTCGAGTACCATCAAATTTCAAAACCATTGACAAACACATTAACAAAATCAAGGCTTGTAAATTAAATAAATTGGAAATAGACAATAAGGAACACGCATTAAAGAAGGCATACTCACTACCTTTCCCCACCCAGGAGTGGGTCATCATCATGGAGATTCTATTAGTGTAGCTAATGAAAATCATGATAACAGGGAACTTATTAATACTGATGATGGTATGGAGCAGGAAGAAAATGCCCCTATAGATCCACCAGTCTTATGGTGTTCTGAGCAAATAAGGGAAAGGGAACTGAATCATGGCTGTTCCCAGGCCCAGACATATCAGAATTATGCTCAGAACTGACCACGTTAGCAGACATCTTATCAACTAAAATGGAGAAATGGACGGAATTGTGGCAATATTAGAAATAATTATCAATGAAGTGGACCTGTTGTTTAATACAACGCTGCATGTTATCATTAATAGTACGGGGGTACAGTTCTTATGCTTTCGACTTGAATGTCTCTAATCTCTTTTCCAAGGGATTTACATTTGTTCCAGCAGTAAGAGCTGATATTGGCAATGTTTTAATGGATCTTAAAATGTTTATTAGAAAACTTAATCTTAATATTTTGTTAATAGAGGTGATGGCATTCAGTCTGACTTTTGGATTCCTAATGTATGCAATCCTCCAGTGCACCTGACACTAGTACTATTTGAAAAACTATGTGAATTGGATTTAAGACATTATTTAAATGTAAAGGTGAGAATGTCTTTTAATTTAAGTGTTGAAGATACTGAATTGTTATCTACCTTACGACAACTGAATATTAGAATCATGCAGCCTGACAAGGGTGGGAGGAGCCTGTAATTATGGACTCACAAGATTATGTTAACTGAATGTATGCTCTGCTTTTTAGTAATACCTACAGCCAAGTCTCAAAAAATGAGTTAAATATTGCTTATGGTAGGATTTCTACACAACTTAGTGATATGCTATTGGAACAATGTATCTCTGTGTCTGAATTTAGGTTTTTGAAGGTGGATATTCCAGTTATTCCAACCATATTTGAGCTACATAAGTTACATAAAAATTTGATGGACCCCCATGCGTCCAATTGTTAATACTCGAAATACGGTTACATCTACCTTTGCTAAATTCCTGAATGCTAAATTGAAGAGGTTATTCAAACAGGAAAAACACTTATGTGTTGATTCATAGAACTTTCTTGGGAAATGTAATAAGGTTAGATTTGATGCATTGTTTGTTTTTATTACCATTGATGTCAAAGATTTATTTTCGGAAATACCACATGATGTTGGTCTTAATTGTTTCCATAAATACATTTTTAGGAAAGGTATACCACAAGATTGCATTAATCTTTATGTCAAGATGATGGAACTTGTTTTGATTAATATTTTTTTTCTTTTTTGATGAAAAACTATTATTGCAAAAAAGAGGTGTTACAATGGCTGCGGCCTGTGGCCCCTTTTATGCAAAAATTGTTATGTGTGAATGGGGATGTAGGTTCCTTTTGGTCACACATTTTTTCAGGACTGTGAATTGTATTTGAGGTATTTGGATGATCTATTCATTATATGGAAAGGTGGTAAGAATACTGTGGGGCTGTTTCTTGAGTACATTAATGGTACAACTAAATTGCTGAAATTTCTTATGTTATAAGTGATGATTGTATTACCTATTTGGGTGTTAAATTGGTAAAAGTTTTGGTTAATGATAGATACGTATCTACAATTTTCAGGAAACCCACATATTCAAACTCATTTCTACACTTTAATAGTTCCCACCCACGACCTCAAAAAAAAGAAGTTGTTAAGGGGCAATTTGTGAGGGCTGCAAGAATGGTATCTCTTTCTGAAGATTTTTTAAATGAATGTGAACTGTTAGAAAGCATGATCATCAAAAGGGAATATCCTGCTGATTTTGTAAGAGAGATTAAGATGGAGGCAAGAGAATGTCAGGTTTTTATGCCCCATTATTGGCTAGTTTGGATACTAATGTCCACCAAGAACTTGTAAGGACTGACCTTATGCCTAATGTGAATGGTAATAATAGGGTGTTCAATTTTAAGCTATCTTTTATTTTCCAGTTTACTATTGACTGGAAACAAGTTCGGGAGGTTATTTTTAAAAACTGATCACTGTTGGTGGATGACCATACAGTTAGATCTAAAATAAGTAGTAAGCCCCTTTTTGTATAAAAGAGAGGTTATAACTTGAAGAACTTTGCAGAAAGACCTATGTGCTCTAGTGGTCACAGTAAACTTGAGCAGATGGCAAAGTGTGGGCGGTGCTATTTTTGTTCGTATATAAATACTGGCGAAATTTTTGACATTAATGGGTACCATCTAAAAATTAATGGTAAATTTAACTGTAATAGTGTGGGGGTGAGTTATGGGGCATTATGAGAATGTTGTCATGCCTTTTACATAGGTAAGACAGAACGTAAATTGAAAAAAAAAATGTATATATAAACACACCTAAGAAATTAAGGGGAATAAATGACTAATGCTCTTTTCAGGCATTTGTCAGAATATTCTGAACATCATTTTAAAGTAATTGTGATTGAACAAGTGAATACAAAACCCTAGGGGTGGTCCTTGGCAGTTATGCCTTGAGAAAAGGGAGCTATATTGGATCTTGTGCCTCAAAGCGGTATGCTGGCCTGGGTTAAATTGATTGGCATCCATTGGATGCATTTTAAAAGTAAATGCACCATGTAGATGATTATATTTATGTATGAATTTTATAAGTTTTTGGTTTTGTGTGTTTTCTTTTAAATATTAATTGGACCTGTTGTCATGTGACCACTTTTGACTATTCAGTGTTGATTAATAATTATACTGTCATCTGAAGAAATCTTATCACTGTTTGAGATGAAAGCACTTAGTAGAATAAACTTGGAGTGTGTATCCTACTTCTGGGTTACCTTTCTGTGATTTAAAGTGTCTATGAAGTATTTAGGCAGATATTCTAAAGTCAGAAACAAATCAAGCAGTACTTACTGAAAACAAAGAATTAGCTTGTCACGAATGATGAAAAGAGGAAAGTCACATGAAAGGCTACTTCCTACCTACTACTAATGCTGGTCTCACCATAGCTTCACTCTGATGGGATATAATGCTCCTTTGTTTCTTCTCTCAGCAGAAGGAAAATGTTAGCACCAATCCCAAGATGAGAAGTAGGCCACAGACTGTTTGGTGATCCAGGGTCTTGTCCCAGATGATGCAATGGTATGTAAGCTTGTAGCCTATTTCTTGTAGATGCCTTGAATAGCAATCAGACCAATCAGGAACATTAAGCACAGACACTCACTCTCCAAACAGAAACAGTCAGGAATCAATGCACTCTGATCCTTCTTTCAGTAGAACAGAATATAAGCACAGATTTCAAGCTGTCACATATAAAACAGTTATTAGGCTTTCTGGTGATCAGCAGTCTCCAGGAAATAATGTCCCTGTACTGCTTCTCACATCATGGGAAAACTGAAGAACTAATCCCAAGATGACTAATGAGAGGCAGAAGGTGGGATCTCCAATAACTGCTGGTCTTGCAATAGATGTTTAAAGGTATGATGAAAAATGGTTTATCCTAAACACCTCAGTGTGCAGTAAGCAGTTAGATATGAAAGTGGTTAACTTAAGTTTTATCTGTCTAAGTGGACAGCCACTACTTTTAAAAGAGAAGGATAGATTGAAAGGGGGTGTGCACTTTTGTATTCTGGTACTATGGAATACAGTGGGATGGCCAATAAATTTAAATAGTTAAAGGGGAGTGATTTCACAAAATAATAATTTTGTGCTTACTCACACCAGCCAAATTAACATAGGGAGCAGGCAACTAGAAATACAGTAACAAGGTGGGAGGGTAGAAAAACTTCTGTCTCACTCACAAGCGACATAGCTGTGGTCTATTTTCAAGTTTTAATATGCAATTAAAAGCAGAATACAAGTAAACTACAGTGTAAAGAAAACAAATCACAGTATGCAAAATAGAAAAAGGTAATAAAGTAATACAAAGTACAAGAAATCAAAAGCAAACTAACCTTTCCCTCACAGTAAGCTGTGGCAGAGTCTGGATGAGCTTTTCCAGTAAAGGAGGCATGGAAAGGAGCATGCAGGACCGCAGAGTGATGTCAGACATACTACACATACTCTCAAGCAATCTAGCATTGTATCACATATGAAAATTCTATGTGAAACATGACTCACACAATAATGGTTATAAAACTACATGACTGTGCTTCAGCACAGAGCCTGTGACTATCACATGTCCTAACAATAATTTCATAGCGTCCCTGTAACTGTACATACATGTTGCTGGAGGATGAAAAAAATAGTCACATTTCTATGAAAAAATAAAAAATGCAAAAGTGGAGTTACAGTGACTGTAAATGTAAGTTAGTTACAGCACAAAGAAACCAAGTGGGTATAAGCATGGATTTCTATGAACATATTCCATTGGGGGGGGGGGCACAGAGCATATGTGGGACAGCATTTTCAATAGCACAAATGATAAAGCTATAATTAGATGTACTGCTTGTCGGTCATCTTGTGTATCTTAATAAAACGATGAGGCTTGGGTGTTCATTTAAGTAGTTTATACACACAAACACATCAGGATAGATGTCAGGAACATTACACTTAAATGAACTAACTGACTGATTGCTACATGCATACATGCTTTCACTCTGGCTGCTCACTCAAAATGGCAGTCTTGCTTGCATGTGCTCAGAAATTATATGCGTGTGCACACGGTGTGCACACTGACTGGAAAGCTTCTTAAAGGTATATCAGACACTCTGATCTACATCCACCCTCTTTGCTAAGTAGCCTTACATTGACAATGACATTTGAATAGGCATGCACATTATACAGACAATAATAAACAAAACAACAATCATGTCCAGGTTGTCATGCATCTGGAAATAGGTCTGGAAATACAACCTGATCTCGTAATGTAATCGTTAGGACTGGGTTTAGCAGCAGGGACAGTCAGCTTTAAGACTTTCAGGGATATTCTCAGGAACAGGGATAGCTGACGGAATGCCCTCTGGAACAAGAATATTGGACAAGTCACTCTGAAAATCAGAATCTTTATTGCAAGCATGATGTTGTAACACTGGCTTGGACACTGGTAGTAAATGCTTCAGATTCTGCCTAAATTCCATTCTCTGCAATTCCATGCTGTACGATCTCAGTTCTTCACACAAACTTTTCACAAGTCCAGTCCAATCAAAACCTTTTGTTATCTGCATCCTCATTACCTTCCCCTACTTTTAATGGATTGAGAGGTTTGCTGGTCTTATCATAGTAGGACTCCTGGGACAAACACTTTTTCAGGAGATGGGCTTTCACTGCTTTGTTGTTTTTAGCACACGGAGCCAAAAAATTGTTACTGATTGGCAATGTGGTCCTGGTCTGTGACGACATAAGTCTCTGATCAGATGAACCAAGTAAATTATCGTGAAAAATGTTTCTGAGATTAAGCAAGTTTAGAAAAACATCAGTATTGTCTCGTTTGGATTTCTCAAACAGCTGTTTTGCACTTTGAACTGCATGTTCAGCCAAACCATTTGACTGTGGGTATTCAGGACTACTTGTAATATGAACAAAGTCCCACATTTTAGCAAATGTTTTGAACTGCTAGTCTTGTTGGAATGGTTTTAGAACAACCACTTTTGGACCTTTCATGAGGATACCATTGTCTGAGAAAATCTTGTCTCTGTATGGAAAATACTGCAACAAATCTACTGGTAAACACGATTGCTTTGATGGCCATCCTCAACTAATAATGCAGTTGAGCTTCTAAAGAACAAGATCTGAAGCTGTGTGAGTTCTAAACTCATCAAGATGCATGGAACAAAAATTTCTCACTTCCTTGACTTCAAAATCAGATTGCTCATTCTCTTCCTGTTCAATGGTTTTCCTGGGTGATCAGGATAAAGTATCAGAAAGATAAAGAAGTTTGCCTTTTGTGTAAACCAGGTTGAAATTGTACTTTTGCAATTTGAGCATCATATGCTGCAATCTAGCAGGAGCTGTGTGCACTGGCTTTCTCAAAATAGTAACTAAAGGCTGGAGGTCAGTTTCTATCTGAATAGGTCAGCCATAAACAAAATCATGGAACTTCAGACATACAAACACAATTGCCAAGAGCTCTTTCTCAATTTGGGCATACTGCATCTCAGTTTGGGTGCGAGTTGTTGATGCATAGGCTACTGATCTTACATCCTTCTAAGTTGGGAACTGCTGATTGAAGGCTCAGTGTCTGTTATTCTAAAAGTGTATTCATTCTGGTTTAAGCACTTGGTCTTCAGGCCAGTTATTTTACATTAAGAAGGTTCGTGGTCTGCACTCTTGTGGGAGGAAAGGCTGGACTCTGCCCTTCTGAGCTGGGAATTTCTGGTTAAAGGCTTATAGTGCCTGCATATTTGAACTGTTTCTTACTGAAATTGATACACCCTGTTTGCTGTGGCATAGACTAGATCCAGGCCTGCCGAATCTAGCTTTGTTTGTACACTTGTTGTTTGTTTGCTTGTTATTTCCCTGAAATGCTAATTCCATCTAAAATGCGGTTTTTCAACGCTTCTGTGGATCCCTAGTGATATCTGCATTGCTTACTGTACTTATTTCCTTGTTTCACTTGAAAAAAAGTTACTGTTTGTCGTTTTTGCATTTACGTTACCTGTAACACAGTCGCAGGCTACACACTCAAGTGTGCTAGCCTCCTCTGTGCATTTAAAGTAATTTAAGCTCTGCATTTCTGCTGTTTCTGTAAAAAAAATCCTTGTTTTCCCGCCTTTCTGAACTAGTCTAGTCCAGTTTTCAGGCTTTGCTGAATCCAGGACTGTGGTAAAGGTTCCTGTGTTGCCCATATCATACTTGGGTAGTTAGGTGGCCTCCTTGTTCACTGTGAGAGTGGGAACTCTGAGCAGCCTATCTGTCCCTGTAGGAGTGGTCCCAGTCCCACAACTTGTAGCTCATTGGCCATTTTTTTGCTATTTTTTATCCTTTTTGATATCCCTAAATAAAAACTGTGCTTAAGTTTTTTGCACACACAATCAGCTGTTGTTTGTGGTTGGTTAACCTATTCCAGCTCCCACACTTCAGTTTTTCAGTTTTTTCTTTGAAACTTTTCTTCCCAACCCCACTAGGAATAAATAAGGCAATTAAGACACCAACAAAAACAAACTCAATAAAACTAGCACTAGCTGCTTGCACTTCAGCCAGCCCTATACTCAGGAAGTACTCAGGCTCTTTACTCCAGTCAGCAACAGTCCCAACCATCTATTCAGGCATGTTTCAAAGGACAGCTTGTGGTGTCTCTGGTCCACTGGTCCAATCTGGGCATCTGGAGGAGAAAACAACTCTCAGAAACATGCAAAAACATACTCAAAGGCTCTAAATAAGAACATGCCTAAACAACAGAGACCTCCCAAGCATACAACCAAGCAACCCCCACCCCACAACAGAAACAGGGTAACACATACGTCACAACATCAGTTTGCCAAGCAAAAACAGCCCCTAAGGCTAAATAACACACTAGTAATCGGTGATTCTATCATCAGGCACACAGACGTCCCACTCACTAGACTGAACAAGGAGAAGGTTACCGTAAGCTGCCTGTCGGGTGCCAGAATCCGCCACATAACACATGCACTCAGGTCACTCCACAACAAGTACAAATATGACTCTGTCATTGTACATGTTGGTGTAAATGACCTGAGATGTACCTCCCTGGACTACATGAAAAGAGACATGGAGGAGCTCTCTGACCATGTAGCCCAGGCTGGTATGACTCTGACTCTGAGTAGCATCCTGCCCTCACCCAAAATGATGCCAGCATACGAAGAAAAAATGATGAGTTTCAACAATTGGTTAAACTACTGGTGTCATTCAAAGGGGATCCAGTACTTGTCAGCCTGGGACAACATGCTTGACAAGCCACGTTGCTTCGCCAGAGACTGCTTGCACCTGTTGCCCCTGGGCTTTCGAATACTGGCCAAGACTCTTGCCGCCCCAATACTGCCTTTTTTAGGCAAGGCTCAAAAGACAAACCCGCCTCCATAAACAACAATAATAAATAAAAACTGAGGGTAATGCTGCTCAACGCCAGAAGTCTAAACCTCAAAATGCACGCACTCAAGGCTCTTCTTAGTATGGAAGAAATTGACGTATGCGCAGTGACAGAAACCTGGTTCAAGGCTCCAGAGAGTACCCCAGCACTACCAGGCTATAACTCCTACCATACATTTAGGTCCCAAAACCAGGACCGGAACACAAAAGGAGGGGGTGTGTCCATATTCATCAAGAACACCCACACCTCCAGGTTAGTAGCACAGCAGGTAAATTGACTATTCAATTTATAGCTTGCTACAGATCTCCCACCTTGTCTCAGGACATTCACGCAGCATTCCTGAGAACATTAGAAAGTATGAAGATTCTACCCAACACCATGCTACTGGGTGACTTCAACTATCCAAACATTGACTGGGAAAACTACTCAAGCTCAAACGCCCTAGCCCAATGCTTCCTTGAGTTTATAAACTCAAACGCCCTTGAACAGCTGATCACCACTCCCACAAGAGGTGACAACATACTGGACCTGGTCATCACCAACATGGGGAACCTATGTTCCACACCTGAGGTAAACTCATCATTGGTAAGATCAGATCACAAACTAATCACACTGGACATCCACATCCTGACCCCCCCCCCAGTCAAGGAAATCAAGGTAAAAAACTTTTCTAAAGCCAACTTCACACTCCTCGAGACCGAGGTGGGAAGTTTCAAAGCTCCCAATCAAATGGAAAATGATGACCCATTGGCAGAATCCTTTACAAGTGCATTCTATGAACAACTTCAAGAATGCATGGAACAAGCCATCCCAAGTAAAACCAAGACCAACTCCTCAAAAAAGAGGAAGCCAGTCTGGTGGACCCCGGCCATAAATAAACTTTACAACAGAAGGAGGAAACTCCTGCAAGATAGAACAAAATCCAAAAATAAGAAGGCATCTCTGATTAACATCAGTAAAAACTGTGCTCCCTCATTAAATCATCCAAGGCCAACTTCGAAAGAAAAGTAGCCAATGACTCTAAGGATAACCACAAGGCCTTCTTTAACTATGTCAAGAGTCTAGGGGCAAACTCTCAGATATACTCCGAGCTAGTGCATAATGGCCATAAATACACTGAACCAACCGACATTGCCAACATCCTGGCTGACAAGTTCAGTGAAAACTTCACCCCTCCCTCGCCACCAAAGGGGCTAGCACCCATCCCAGAAGAATGTGGTGCTCCAGATATCTCAGACACACAAATAAAAACAGCCTTTGCAAAGGCCAAAAACACAGCATCAATGGGACCAGATGCTATCCCAGGTTGTGTCTTACACGAGCTTCAAAATGAACTAACCCCCCATCTCAAATCACTATTCAAACTCAGCCTCTCTACAGGCTATGTACCCAAAGAATGGCATCCAGCAACAGTCGTACCACTCCACAAAGGTGGTACCACAACTGACCCTGGGAACTATCGCCCTATAAGCTTGACTAGCTTGGTCTGCAAAGCCATGGAATGCATTATCATGGAGCTCATTAACAGGGACATTGGGAACCTCCAGACACTGGACCCCACCCAGTTCGGCTTTGTTAAAGGCAGATCTTGCCTCCTGAACTTGGTTGACTTCTTCGAAACAGTCACCAAGGCCATAGATGAAGGGAAGGTGGTCCACACATCATATTTGGACCTCGCTAAGGCATTCAACACCATCCCACACTCAGGAATCATAGACAAATTCACCAGCTTAAATATTAACCCCTATGTCACGAGATGGATTGCCAATTGGCTCTCAGACAGAACCCACATGGTAAGAGTGGCAGGTGCCATGTCTGACTCTAAACCAGTCACAAACAGAGTCCCACAGGGCTCAGTCCTGGGACCCCTCCTGTTCGGTATATATTTCTCTGAAGTACAGGCAAAGGCGGAGGGACTGTGGCTAACCAAGTTCGCAGATGACTGTAAATTGGGTGCAATAATTGACTCTCCAGCTGACACAGACATCCTGCAAAAGGGTCTCACAGAGACAAACACCTGGTGTCAAAGTCACGGCCTCAAGCTAAATGCCCAACAATGCATAGTAATCCCATTTGGGAAAAACAAAGTACCTACAAACTATCTCATAGATGGGAATCCACTAAGTACAGAATAAGTAATTAGGGACCTGGGTACCCAAGTAGATAGCATGCTCTCCTTTGATAACCACATAGCCAAAACAGTCAGGAAATCCTTCTATGTGGCACACCTGATCACAAAGGGTTTCTCATCCAGATCCAAGGAGGTGATTGTGCACCTTTACTCCTCACTCATTAGGCCCATAATAGAGTACAATGCCCCATTTGGGATGTACCTCACTAGACACCTGCAACAACTAGAAAGACCACAGAATTACCTCAATAAGAGGATTAAGGGCCTTAAACAATTACCCTATGAAGCACAACTAAAAATGTTCCAGCTCTTCTCAGTCGCTTACCGTCTTCTCAGAGGTGACCTATGTCTGACCTATAGGGCCATATCAAACCCTGAACTAATGGACATGCTTCACCTCAAAAAAACGAGATCCCTCAGAATCACTCGTTCTAGTGACTTGAACCTATGTACAACAATAACCAGGACATGCTGGAGGGATAGATTCCTGTCCCTGTGACTCCCCTCACTCTGGAATAGAATCCCAATCCATATTCGACAGAGCTCCTCTCTGACCCTTTTCAAGAGAAATCTTGATGAGTGGATGGGTAATCGTAAGTTCTACCCTGGGATCACTTCAGAAGCCCTGTTGACAGAGGCCCAGGTTACTAATCTAATAGGGAGGCAAAAGCCATCACTCTGTGGCTAGGCTTATAAATGCCCATGGGCAGATAGCCTAGTACTTACCTATGAACCTATGAACCCATGGTCTACCTCTTGAAGAATGACTGCACCAAGACCAAACTTAGAAGCATCACAGGAAAAGGTTACTGGTTTGTGAACATCATAGTAATGTAAAGTGAGTGGACTGGAAATTTTCTGTTTTAGGACATCAAATACTTTCTGGTATTGTTCTGACCAGGACCAAGTTACATCATTGCATTTCAGCTCTCTGAGCAGTGCTGAAAGTTGACTTGGGTCTAGAATGCACTTATCTAAATAGTTGATCATGCCAAGAAAATGTTGTAGGGCTTGAACATTGTCTGGAGCTGGCATCTCAAGAATTGCTGTTTTCTTGGAAGGATCTGGTCGTAAACCTGAACTGGTAAACAAATTAAATACATAAGGAACTTCTTGTAGCCTGAATTTATACGTCTGAGGATTCAGTTTAAGATTCACTTCACAAGCTCTTTCCAGAATGTTCTTGAGGTTTTTGTCATGTTCGACCATTGCCTCCTACAAGAATTTCATCTACTATAATAGTGCATGGATAGCCAGAAAAAAAATTTGTTCCATTGCACGTTGAAAGACTTTACTGGCAGAATGTATTCCAAATGGCATTCTCAGAAATCTGTACCTTCCAAATAGTGTACTGAATGTGGTTAGCAATGAAGATTTTCGATCAAACAAAGTTTGCCAAAATAAACCTTTTGCATCTAAGAAAGAAAAAAAAAACAGTGGCATTTGGCATGAGGGCATCCAAGTCCTCAACTATTCGCATAGGATGATGATGTCTTTTTAGCACTTTGTTCAAGTCTCTTGGACCAATACATATTCTGATATCATCTGAGCTTTTCTTGTGGGCTACTACCATGGAGGATACCTATTCAGTTGGTTCTTTCACTGGACACATTACTCTTAGCTGCACCACTCTGTCTAGCTTGTTTTAACTCTGTTCTGCATAGCTACTGGAACTTTCTGTACTGGTCTGATAACTGGACTTACCTCATGGTCTATTTTTGTGGAGTACACAACTGGGAATTTGCCTAATTTGTCTGCAAAAATATCAGCATACTCAGAAAAAGGTGTCTGAGTGAAATTTGCACTGTTCCCATTCAAGCTTACATGGCAGACTGCTTTGTTAAATTAAAGTAGTCCTGTTTTCAAACTATCTTTGAGGCCTAATAATGACTGCATGCATGTGTCTATTGACTGTGTAAAATTGCAAGTTATAGCTGTTCCCAGCAGAGTAACATGAAAGCACTACTGAATATTCAGTTTGAATTTTTTTCACCACCATAAGCAATAAGCTTCGCACACTTTGCCAAATCGAGTTGTTCTCCGGCTTTTACTCTAGCAAACCTTTCTGCAGACATAGCATTGCATTTCGATCCAGTATCTACATTGAGCTATATGGGTCTCCCATTACTCTGAGCACTACAAAATATTTCACTTTTTGCCTATAAATCTACTGCACTGACTGTTTCACCAAGCACAGAAACACCATCAACATAAAAAGTAGGGTCTAATTGATCAACTTGCCTTATTGAATGCTCTCCTTTAATAAAAGAATGTGCTTTATTTGATTTACAAAACCTTTTGAAATTATTCCACTTTCTACAGGAATGGCACTGCTGACCAAAAGCTAAGTACTTCTCATGTTTGGGCTCATGATTACTACCACAATTACAACAGTTGACTATGAGACTTGCTACAGGTTTTGCTGAGTCAACCCAGAGCTTTAATGTGCATACCCTGGGCCTTACTAAAGCTGCTCTGGGTGTTGCTGAAGCAGCCACACCTTTAGACCTGTTTCTTTTAACCTCATGCTGCATACTATCAGCATTAGCATTGGAAAAAGCCACATGGGTGCTTTTCTCATTTGTAGTCATATTTGTGTGCTTTTCTGTGAACTCATATATCTGACAAATCTCAATGGCCTTGTTTAAAGATTAATCACTGTCTCAAAGCAAAATCTTTCTCACTGCATCATTATTAATACAACACACAAACCTGTCTTTTATCAACTCCTCTATCGGATCACCAAATCTGCACATTTTAGCCTTATTTATTAAGTCAGTTATATATGCTGCAAAAGTTTCACCAAACTTTTTATCTCTTGTGTGAAACAAATGCCTTTCCATTGTAGCATTCATTTGGGAGTTACACATTTCTCTAAATATACGTTTTAAGCACTCAGGGTCTTCTCGAGTTTCAGCCAGTACCACAATATGCCGTTTTCCCCCTCCCCTGCAAACACAGCAAATGCATACACAAATGAACAGTCTCTTTCAATGGCTTCTGAACCAGCTAATTAAGCCGAATTAATGCCTTTGTACATGCGTCTTTGTCAGAAAAAGCGGCCTGTATGAAAATATCATACTTTTGCTCAAATACTCACCATTTTTCTGCAATATTGTTATCAAACACAAGAGGACCAGGTTTACGAAATCCTTCTGCCATGCCAACAAATTATGGTTAAACACAATACAATTTTGGTGCTTGTAATTATGTATGAACATGCACACACACCAGGTACTTGCAATAATATTCAAAGGCACTATAGTCTCTTTGAAAGACTGTACTTTGAGAAATTCTCTTTGAAATGATTGGGAAAGGACACCTTTGAAAATATTTAAGCCATTAATGAAAAGTAAAGTCGTATGAGGGGTTAGGTGAAGCTTCTGGAAATGATGATGGTGAGGAAGAAGAGCCAGAACAAAGAACAATTATTCATTTATAACAAAGAAATTGATTTATGGTCATACAAAAATAGAAACACAATGAGGAAATGAGAGAGAGAGATAGTACATAGGTAAAATGATGGTGATGAATTGTGTGCTCAGTGGGAGCCATGTTAGAAATGATAACACACTGTATATATGTATATATATATATATATATATATATATATATATATATATATATATATATATATATATATATATATCTATATATCTATACAATCCAAAAACAGTGTGTAGGCAATATTGGGAACAAGACATGGACACATTTTTGAAATATGCAGGTAAAAGAACATCAATTTAGAAGATAGAGAAGGTAAGAAGTGTGTTTCTACAATTAAAAAAATGGAAGTTAGATGAGATTGGGGTGTTTAAAAATAGAAACAAATTGGTATGAGACAGTAATGGAAAATAGTACAGAAAAAAAATTATCCTCTCAAAGTATCTATGGTATGATCACAATTATTCACATTAGTGATAGGATAGGTTAGTTTGAGCACCAAAAGGAAAATTGGCTAAGCTTAAAATGTCATGAAAGAGCAACTAGTGCAATACTTACCTATGACCCTATAAAACACGTGATGAATTCAGAGATGGTAAAAAAGTATTTAAAATATATAAGATTTCTGAAAATGAAAATGAATGCAAATATTGTATATGAGGACTGTTGATAAATCAGCTACAAGTTAAGGGAGAAATGAAATATAAACTACATGAGGTAACTAAATGCATAGCATACACAGGAATAAATTATGAGGCATGCTTTTTATAGTGTAGAGAATAAAAATTGTTCTGTGAGAAAATAAAAATGGATGGCAAAAAGAAAGATTAAACAAAATTGACATGAAAATCATATTACATGGACATTATGAGTCTTCACATAATTAAAATGTTAAAATGTTTGAAAAAGCACCTTCAAAAAGACTTGTAATTTGTAGAAAAGTGCTCCAGGGCCAACAACACCATAAGCTGTACACCAGTTCAAGTAGATGAAAAATGAGACTTTATTCCAAACTCATGGACTAGTTGTTAAGTGCCTTCATCCCTCTTGATACACCCTGGGACTTCATCAGATTAAAGAATGAACAGAAAACCCCATCTTATATATACCAACAATTAAGCAACAATTAAAATTTAAAGAGCGATGAATATAAAAGAATATATATATAGTGTATATATATATATATATATATATATATATATATATATATATATATATATATATATAATATGTATTAAAATGCTATTTATAGCCTGTATGAAACCATTTAGGACAAGCTGTGTTTGGAAACCGATAAAATAACCTTATAAAATCATAAAGTATACTTTTCAAAAAAATGTTTTAAGAATCACAGAGAAATTAAATAGACATTAGTTAGTTTGTCAAAGATCCAGAACTCTCTTCTTTAACACAGGGAGTAATGAAATGTAATCATTAAGACCTGGTTGAACATTTGCATTGAGCTTAGTCATCCAGTACAGCTCTCTGAGTTCTATCTGTAACTTTCAATTCATTATTTGTTCTGATGAAGTTCCAGAGTGTATCAATAATTAAAAAGTTATTTTTTAAAGTATTGACTAAAGAGTTATTTTTTTGTTGTTGGCACATATGGAGAAGTAGATGGAGAAGTAAATGCAGGGAATTATTGTATAATATCAATAACAATAATGGGATGCGATAAGAATGAAATGGTGTTAGTTTTCTTTATGGATAAAAAGTGAGGAAGGTAATGAGGATATCATGCATATAAAATTGCAATGTTGTTCAGATGAAAATGTTGATGCCTGCATTAATGAAGTCTTGTACATATTTATTTGTACATATGTAAAACTAATATCCCCACTCTTTTCAGTCAGTACAATGGAGTCTTTTACATTCCCTTGAATTGGCACTAACTGACACAGATTGTACATTTCATTACCATGACAATGGAGGGAACGTGCACTAAGGAATGTAGCACACCTCTTATGCTGCACTGCACTGTCAGTATTAGAATATGAATCTATGCACCTGCTGTGACAATAAAGCTTGCAGTCTTCTGATCATCCATCATCCAAGGTAAACATGCTACCTGATGATGATTTACTGCCAAAGAAGGTTTGTTTGGAGCTATGGAGCAGAATTTTCTTGGATGTTTACTGCTCAAAGAAGAAAAGATGCTGTCTCTGGAATACCCTATTCATACCTCTCAACTGTACAGTTTTTCGCAGAATGTCCAGATTTTTGCCTCTTATTTTTGGTCCAGTTTTTCATAAAATTGTGGTTTTCTGGCAAATTTGTGGCAACTCATTAAATATTAAAGTCAGAAAATAAAGACAGACATTTGAGTTTCAGACTTCATATCCTCAGAAAATTCATGCTAATGTAAAACCTGTTATTATATCAACTTTCTAAGTTTGTAAGAGCAATATTTAAAATTGTCCCTATGTTTTGGCCTTTGTCCTACTTTTACTTATGGCTTTATCCACATTTCTTGCTCTAAGAGGTTGAGAGATATGACCCCATCTGTTGCTGAGCTATGAGAATATGTCCCTGTCTAGTATCCACTCATATGAGTTTGCTGAGTCCC
The DNA here is from genome assembly GCF_019279795.1 of Protopterus annectens. NCBI lineage: Eukaryota > Metazoa > Chordata > Ceratodontiformes > Protopteridae > Protopterus > Protopterus annectens. The sequence continues at coordinate 518,410,593 of NC_056751.1, read as the reverse complement.
AAATTAACTGATCTGTCATGGAGGTCTCCTGAGTTGATATATGGGTAGTCTTCAGGAGGAAACTGTATTCCATGGTCTGTTCTTAATACTGTAAGTCAACCTACAGAAGTGATAAGAGTGTGTCACCTTGTTTTTTATGTCCCACATGAGTGAATTGTTGGCAGTTATGACATGCCATGTCCCAGGTGTTCAAACTTTACTGAAGCTTTTGACAACTGCTTTAATTTCTTTTATGCTTATGTACACTTCTACTTCCCTGGGATTGCAGATGGATTGCACTTTGAGGCCCAAGTTATTTTCACCCAGTGCCATGTCTGAGATTTCCATTGTCAATGTCTGATTTATGAGAGGAGATATGAAAGGGCACACCCTCATTTTCTGATGTGCGACATCCATCATTCCGGCAGTCTTTTTCCAAGGTATTCATTTGGTACAACTGAAGTTTCCTCATCTCATGTCTGGCTAGTTACACCATTAGCACAAAACAAAAATAAATAACAACTGTTATTTATTTTTGTTTTATGCTAGTGTTTTTTTTTGAAATTTTCATAGTTGCATCATTAGCGTGGTGGATTGCATGTGACTCAATATGTTCAGTTAATTACTGGCTGTTATTAGTGGTTTCCCTATCATGACCTGAAAGCAGGACAAGATAGAGTCCACATGTCCACCTGATTGACAAATGCTTGTTGATTTGGTGTATAAGATTGTCCGACAGGAAGATTACACATTTGGCTGGTCATAAATACATTTTGGCTCATTCCTGAAAAACCCACTCAGTTGAAGCAGTCTGGAGTTCACTGCATTCCCCTTTGTATCTGCATCTTCCTGAAATTTATTGCTCTAATACTATTGTTATCCAAATAAAGGTAGATATTGATGGCCTTGGTTCTAGAGGCAAACTGTGACTGCTGCCAGACATTTTGTGAAATTTCTCAGTGCAGTAGACAAACAAAAATGCTATAATGTAAACTGATAATGATGATTGCCAACTACAAACCTCAGGTATTGTCTTTTCCTTTGAAATAGGGATGCATAAGTAGTCATCTTTGACGTCTAATGCCACTGGTAGGTCCTGAGATCCAAGGAGAAGTAAGAGGTCTTTTAGGCTCAACATCTTGAATTTCAGAAATTTTTAGAATCTATTTATGCAAATGGTGCAGTGGAGCAGTGGTTTGCATTGTTGCCTCACAGCAAGAGGTTTTCTGGTTCAATTCTTAGCTGGGGCGCCTTCTGTGTGGAGACTACATGTCCTCCCTGTGTTAGTATGAGTTGCCTCTGGGTGCTTCAGTTTCCTCGCTCAATACAAAGATGTGTCTGGAGTGTTTTTCTCTGGGCATCCATTGAAAATTGGCTTCTTCCAAGTTAGACTTTCTTTGTAAATAAATGTAAAATAAATAAATAAAATTTTGCCTCGATAAGTCCATAGCAGGTCCCCGTGATCTCTCTTTTCTTGTGACAAGGAACAGCCCGAATTAATACCCTTCATCCTCCTTGCCAAAGGGGACAGTCCTACATTTTCTGCAATATTTTTATTTCTATTCCATTTTACTATTTGGTAACCAGGTATATGGATTGGTTCAAAATTCCAGGTCAGTATTAATCTGAGCACATGGGCATGGTGACATTAACAATAGGAGCATTTGCTCTTATTCACAGCCTCAAAAAGTCTTTGCTCATATAACCATTCACTGTGTTGACCTGCAACTGAATAAGTGTAAGGTACGGTCAAACAAGAAAAAATTTGGAAACAATTATACATGATGAACAAAACCTGAAGAATCATGTTTTATATTATTAAGGTTACAACAGAGGTATAGTTGTCTGAACTAGTGAAGATTATGTAAATACTACTTAGAAAGATAACATCCTGTGTACATTTTATATAAAGAATGAATTCACACAATAAATGAATACAGTATATGCAGTCTCAGTCTTATTCTTAGTCTTACACACACAAGTGTGGGTATAAGTCAAAGTATATGTCAAATGTATGCATTGGTGGTCAGTTATCAATCATCATCCCTGGTATTTTTGCAATCAACCTCATTGACGAGGTGCTGTAATGTCTTTTGTAAAGCTGACATAGTAGGGCATCTGCTTAGAATGGGCTAAGTGTTCCTGGTGTCTTCTTTGAGGTGGAAGTCTTCATTTTTGGTTTGGATATGAAGTTCAGTCTGTAACCTCCAAAGATAACGTATAAGACTTAAAAGGCTGAAGCTTTGATTAGTCAGCTATTGTGGACACTAGAAGGAAGAGAGTGCTGGTATAGAAGGCCAGAATGGGGGGTGAGATGTGAGATGCAAGGTGATAGAGGAAGTAAGTTGGTTTTGTCACAGCTGTATCATGTTGTAGGATGAGCACTGATGGCCCCTGTATCTCCCTCATATCATTTTTTTCTTCTGCGGTATTCTTCCCTTTTGGATGCTTGCCTTTTCCCTGCATTTGATAGTAAGGTCCTTGCATAAAAAGCTAATTTAGGGATATTTTGGGAATCAAATTGTAAAACCTCAGCTCCATAGTTTTTGCTTTGTCCAACCCATTTTTAAAACATATTCTAAATTAGGGGCCCAAAGACCAAATCCTTATCCAAGAAGACATTAAAGAGTTGAGCTCATCCTCAGATAGTAACTGGGTCTTTAGACAAGAATGTCTCATGATAACTGACCCTTTTGCAGCCGCTCTGTATTCTGCATCCAAAACATCATAACCAAATCTACACTTGGCTAATTAAACTTGCTTTCAAGATGTCATCCTGCACTCTCCCACAGCTAGAATGCAGTTGATAATATGTTTCTGTTCCTCCAAAATGTGGCCAGGGATGCTGAAGTGCATACATCCCCCCCAAATCATTCAAGTATTCTGATTCCCTGCCATTGGGAAGAGTGTTCTCACCTGGAGTCAGTCTCATTCATTTAGGAGTTTAAAATGACACTATAAGTATTATTTGCAATGAAATACTTAAACAGAAATGTCTGAGAATCCTGAACAATTTTAACTCTGTCTTGACTCTTGGGGTGGGTGGTGGAAATCTGCCTCCAATGGTGTTGCTTGAAAAATATCACAAAGAGCTTCTTATGCTGGAGGAATCACCATTGCCATAGAGGACCCAAGACTCAGAAAGTTCCAGCATCTTTTCTGGGATTCAGAGGCCTGTTGAAACTGCATCTTTAAGTGTTTTCTCATCCGTAGGAGAGTGTCCCCAAATGATATTTCCTCTGGTGGAGAATCAGAGGTTAAAGCATTCCAGCTGGATGTATCAAAGTAAATAGTGGAGAAAAACTGAGACAGTAGTCAAATTCCTCCTCATCTGTAGTGTCTGACGAGTTTTAATCTGTCAGACATCCTCCTTCCTCTTGGAATGGAGACAAAAGGCACAAAGGGCTACTCTGAATCTAGCTGCAGGCTCCGTCAGAATTGGGGGAAACCATGAGGCAGTAGAGCTCAGTCCTGGAAGGTATGAAGGCTACAGCCTTGTAGAGAGACCTAGCAAAGGGCAGCACCCTAGGTATAAGAGGCAGTTTCGGTACAGAATCTAGGCTCTGATATTGAAAGGAGGATAATGAGGATTTAGGCATCCCGAGGTGTGCCAGTGGATTCTGCCTTGGGGAAATGGATATCTTCCTTGACAGTAATTGTGCAAATTTTGCCCTACCCTAACAATCAAATGTCATTCTTAAAATGACAAAAAAGGAAGTCTTGGAATATGAGTATTCCAGAAAGTCATATTAAGAAAAAATCTATTGAATTAATTTAAAGCTCTCACTCTTACTGTGGAAGTATCACTGCGAGATGCTAACAATGCATACAAACAGTGAGCTGCATCAACTGCTGCACAATAGTAGGATTTCTTTAGATATATTTTATCTTTAGATATATATTATTTTCTGACAGTGTAAAATCCTAGTGTCAAAGGTAGTCAAACAGCTTATAGACATATTCACCAACAGGTTACTGCAAGAACTCACAAGGCTAGTTCATTCCCATTTAAGGGTCTCATGGCACTTAGAAATCCCAAGAGATGCAGACTTTGAGGAGGGCTTCTGGTGTGTCAGTTTAGACATAAAAGACTTGCACACAGTAATTCCACAAAGTTAAGGTACTTAACTAGTTAAGGACTACTTCACTCATTGAATTCTGAAAAGATCCTGAAACTAGAAATGATTTGTGAATTGATAGATATACTTATGAATATTATCTTTTGATTCAACAAGTTCCACCCTCCCATTTTGAGGTGGCAAAGAACTAACCATTGAATGCTTGGGAGATTGAAAACATTTACAATGGCACTCAAGAGGAATTTCGTCAGACAGTATCACAAATACAGTGACAATCTGTTTTTCATTTGACAAGGGGACATAGATACCCTCAATGAGTTCATAGCTCATTTACATCAATTTAGCAGCTACCTAAGGTTTTCAAGGAACTGGTCAAATGACAGAACTGATTTTTATTCGAAAGAATTGCAGCTAGATTGTCATCCAGAATTTACAATTTACCAATATTTCCTAATACCTCTTTCCATTCAGAGAGATACCGCCCAACACATTTATTTATTTATTATTTATTTATTTGCAGTTTGTTTTCCAGGATAGTCCACTGGGCTGCAAGGAGCCCATTTTCAATGGAGTCCTGGTGAGAAAAGTTCCAGAGAAATACAGATACATAGTACAGAAAGAGAATATCATAAAAAGCCAAACTATCCATCTTTCCAGACTTACTTTTGAAGAAATATTTTAATTATATCTGGAAACACTAAAACTGATGTTTATAGATACAGAATATAATGAGACATTAAGAGATTTTTTAAGGAAGTTAAAGATGAAAGATTGACTATTTTTAGACCAACATACAGGAACAGACTAAACATGTTTGCTATAGTAAAAAGCTTTTGTGTAGGCTTTTCTCTTGAAACTGCTGGCATCAAAACCAGATTGTGTTCTGGAAATTCTTTTTTCTGAGTAACATCAAATTGCTTAAAATGTGTGGAATAGCCCAAATTTAATCTTTAAGAAAAATAACATGATAAACAGTCATTACATGACTATAAAAATATATAACAGATCCAGAAGTACCAGACGACAGTTTGACTATAACAGTACAAGGACCATCATGCCATTGCTAAATTGTGAGGGTGTGATTCCATCTATGTAAGGAGAACAACCATAAACCTGTCAAAGCAGGTACACAAACATGTACAGGGTATCAGAAAGAAAGACAAAAAGATTGCTTTGTATAAATGTTCTATGACATGTACAGATTGTAAAAAGGTTTCTTTTTTGTGACTGACTAGGTAGAAACTGTTTATTTCAAAGAAAATATTAACAGAATTCTTAAAATATGTGAACTGTGTTTGCAACTCATATTATTTGCAAGTGTAAGTCCAGAGCTGATTGATTGTTTGAATATTAAATATATTTTAAAGAAAAGAGCTGCTAAACTAAAATCCTTCCCAACTATTTTTGCATGAGATCATGCAACTGAAAGCTGATCTATAGACATGTTTTTTAATGGATGTTCTAAAGAAAATTTGACAATAAGTAATAAAAATGCTAAATAAGTTGTTCTTTCATTTAAACTACTGTTTGGTCGCTAATGTTTATTTAAAAGCAGATATCCAAGGCCAGCATCCAAAGAGAACTGTTGAGCCTGCCCTGTAGTTTGGTGGGACATTCTTGTGCCTTCTGGCATGATAGCCTCCTAAGAGTAATGCCAAATGACACAGCAATAGCATATGTCAGGGACTCAGGTTGCTTGAGCGCCTCTATGGAAGTGATGTCCTTAGACCCACGAGTCTCTGATGAACTTAAAAGATCAAGGGTCTCTTCTTTCTTTCTTTCTTTCTTTTTTTCTTTCTTTCTTTGCATTTCTTTCCTTCTTTTTTCTGGGATGGACATCTGTGACACATTGCTGCTATATATATTTAGCTATGGTGGATTTTTTTAAACAGGTTCACAAATATCTGTACTCAGATACTCTTGCAAGGTTTACTGTCTTCTCTTTGTAGTTCTTATATGAAACCCCCGGTAGATGCTAATTCTCAATATATCACAGAGAAATATAAATATCTGAGATACACTTCAGTATCTCATTTGCTCCATAAGTATTTTGAAGAACTGCAGTTCAGTTTGCAGAAGATGTGAATCAAACAGTCTGTAGCAGTGGTGCCTGCAGGTTATGACCATAATCTTTAACTGTCTAATTTTGTAGAATGTCCCTGATTTAGCTTTATGTTTTTGCCTCATCCCTCACAAAACTTTGGATTTTCTGTTAAATAAGTGAGCATTAAATTCAGTCAATAAAGTCAAACATTTAAGTTTCATACTTCTTACTATTTAGAGAGGTGAAAAACCTGTTTTCCAATTAATGTTTAAATGAATTAGATTAATATTTTGAAAAATTACCTTCATGTTGGCCTTTGTCGCCTCACTATTTTTTGAATTGTCAGTGATTCTTTGTTTTTCCAATAATTTTTATTTTCATTTTTTTATTTATATAAAACACAGTAATTTCCATTCTTACAACATGACCATCAGTGAGTGTTATACATTGCAGTCAATATAGTAACACGTAGGTCATAAAACATATCTATTTACATTATATACAAAGATGCTTTCTCATTCAATTCTGTTGTTATAAAAACAGCACATACAATAAGGATTTCAAGTCCATTGTTTGACTGTGTGATCGCATGCATATTTCTAGTTTCCTTTGTACCTTGTTACTATGTAGTATGTATGATGTATTATGCTAATATGATATTAAAGATTTGTTCCCAAATTTCTCAGGCTTTCATATTTTTGTTTCTTTTATCTTTTACTATTTTATAGGCTAAAAGATGTTTTATAGCTATTTTTTTTAATCCCACCCAAGATATATTTGTAGGGTCTAACCATTTGAGAGCTATGTATAGCTTCATTAGTAAGAAAATGATTATAAGTATATTCGCTTGTTTTCCTGATATGTTAGATGGGCGAATATGTAGAAGGGTAAATTCCCATGTTATTGTTGATGTTTGATATCCCATTTTTTTGCAGTTGTATCTTGAGGGAATTCCAGAGTTTGTACATACATTTGCAACTCCAAAATATATGCATTAGGTCTGCTACCTGGTCCTTGCAGTGTGGGCAGTGGTGATTTGGATGCATTGAATTTGTAGAGTATTGCGGGTGTGAAATATGCATTATTTATCATGACATTTTTTAAGGGGTGTACTTTTCAGTGTTAGATTGATTGATTGCATAACTTATTTGCTGGGCATCTATGGATGGTTTTAATTTTCTCCAATAGTTAGAGAAAAGTAGGTCCTTCTGAAATTTGATTTAATCTATCATTTTATATGGGTTAGATATTGTTTTCCTTGTTTTAAGAATAGTCTTCCAAAGCAGAGTACAGTTTTCTATGTCACTATTAAGTATAGTAAAGTTTTGGTGGTAGCTGGAGCACAACTCTTTGATTTGTCTTAGAATTATTATATATGATTTGAGTAGATTTAGGCGACTTCTCATTTCTTGGGTTGTACAGTTAAGGTAATGGTGGATATCTTGGATTGTCGTATCCTTTAATATAGGAAAAAAGTCAAGGTCTAGCATATTGTTATTTATTTTTAGATTTGGATTTTTATGGAGGCATTGTAGTGCTACCATGGCTTGCCCAAGGTTTAAGGAATGAAAGAGTTTTTGTGTTATATTTATAGACTGTTTTAAGGGATCTATAATGTTATAGGTTTGTAAATCTTTTTTGTTTAAAAAGGGAAACACTTTGGGATTGATGCCTAGTGCTTTAATGTACCTATAGAATATTGTCACCCAAGGAGGTGACCATGTTTTCATTGTCGGGTTATGTTCTGCTATTCTCAATATTCTGTTAGTGTTGATAATAGAGTTATACGTTTTAAAATCTGGCAGGTTCTGACCCCCTTTGCTCTTGGAAAGTGTTAGTTTTTGATTCTGTGTTTTTTTGGGTTCCCATATACATTTTGCTTGGAAGGTATGAATTTATTTAAAAAAATTATTATGTGTAGTTATCTATGATGTCATGAATATATATGTTAGTCTAGGTAAAATGTTCATTTTGATTATTGATACTTTGGCCAGAAATGGTAGCTTAATGTTATTCCATCCTTTACAGTCTTGCATTATGCTTTGCCATTTAAGAGTTATGTTATGCTGGTAGAATTCCGTCTTGCTCTGGAAGAAAGTAATTCCCCGATATTTAGTTTCTTCTTTAATTTTTATTGTATCTATTAGTGGCATTAATGAGATACGTTTGGGCGGCCGTAAGGGGAAAATATTAGTTTTATTGAGGTGTAATTTGTTGTTAGACATGATTGAAAATTGTTCAATTGCAGTTATTATTTTGGTTATGTCTGAGTTTGGTGTAGTGACGTATATGTTCAGATAATCTGCGAAGGCGATGAGATATACTATGAAGTTATGTATTGAAGGGGGATTATGGTATGTGTTTTGTTTAATATAAAGAAACAGGGGTTCTAGGTATAGGTTGAATAGAAAGGGTGATAATGGACATCCTTGTCTTGTTCCGTTTTTTATCATAATTCTATTTGACCATGTTTTATTTATATATAGGGATGTGTATGGATTGCTATAGAAAATTTGGATGATCTGAATGAAATTGATAAGTATGTCAAAATAAGGTAATGTTTGAAGTAAAAATTCTAGGTTGACCCTGTCAAATGCCTTGTGGGCATCTACTACCATTGCATAGATATTAATATTCCTCTGATTTGCAAAAGATATTAATGCATCCAATGTTAGAGTGTTGTCACTGGTCTGTCTTTGTGGGTGAACCCAGATTGCTCTGGAGAAATGATTTTCTTTGTCAGGATTTTTAATCTATTTGCGAGTATTGAAGTCAGAATCTTTGTATCTATATTTAAAAGGGAAATGGGTCTATAACTATCTGGGTTTTTGGGGTCTGCATGTTCTTTTAGTATGAAAATAGTTTTGGAGGCATTGAAGTGAATGTAATTTATGTTGTTATTTATTATATAGTTCAGCACATAGTATAGTAGTTTAGCAATTAGGGGGGGGTTAAAGTTTTATAAAATTCTGACATAAGTCCATCCAGTCCTGGGGCCTTATGCGATTTTAAATGTTTAATTGTTGTGATTATCTCAGTGATGGAAATAGGTTCCATTATTATTTTTTTTTTATATATAAATCTAGTTTAGGGAATTTTAGTTTTTGAAGAAAATGCTCTCTATCTTCCTTAGAGGTTTGTAATGTTTGTTCTCCATAGATTTGAGAGTATATTTGTTCAAATACTTTGATAATTTCTTCATTTCTTGTGTAGTTTTTGCCCTTGTAATTTATTTCTGATATATTTGAGGTGGTTTTGTGTTGAGAGATGATTCTGGCCAAGGCTCAGGATGGTATTTGGGCTTCCTCTGCCTAATTAGCTAACATTCTTATTTCAAAAAAATGACAGATTTCTGGTTTCTAACATATAGAGGTCTCTATGTAGTTCTAGGAGATCAACTTCAGTTTGGCTATTAGGGTTATTTAGTAGTTCTCTTTCCAGTTGTTCTAGTTTCCTTTTCAATGTATACTCCTCTTTTAGTTGTATTTTTTTATAATATGCTGCTTTTTTGACGAATGTTCCTCTGATTTGTGATTTGGCTGCAGTCCATTCTATGTCTATTGGAGGTTGGGAACTGCAGATATTTGCAAGGGTTATCTTTAATATTTCTTCAACTTCTTTTATTACATCTGTTTTGATGAGCAGGTTAGGATTCAATGACCAGTTATGACCTCTATTAGCTAAGTACAGTTTTTGTCCCACTTGATAAACAATGTGACTTTGGAATGATCCAAGAAAAATCTAGTGTGTATAACTGTTGCTGGATCCATGTAAATGAGTATGTCTGAGATTAAAAAGAAGTCTATTCTTGACCACATTTTGTGGCACTGTGAGTAGAATGTGAATTTCCCGGACTTATTTTCGTTATTCCATATTTATAAGGGTCATATAGTTTAAAATCTTGTTTAAGTTCATTTAGAGCTATTGTGGCTTGTTTATTATGTGTTTTAATTGGGTTAGATTTGTCTTTTTCTGGGTCTTGATAAGTGTTCCAGTCACCCCAATTATTAGGTAGTGATCTGTATGTTGGTTTAGAATTGGGTAAAGTGACATAGAAAAGTGATATTGGTTACTACAGGGTGCATATAGATTAAGCACCATTATGGGTTTTGGTACTCCTGGGTTGGTAAATGTTATGTAACACCATCTACCCTCTTTGCCCCTCTTAGTCTTAAGTATCTTGTCTTGAAATTGATTTATAATTATTATGGTGACCCCAGCACTGTTTGTTGTATCCCCTGTTGCTATAATTTGTTTTATCCATTTTTTTCTCCAATTTCTGTCCATTGTTCTGTAGTTAAGTATGTTTCTTTTATTAATATAAGATTGGCTTTTGTTTTCAGAGTAAGATGTGAAAATAGCTTTCTTTTTTCTTTATTTTGGAGTCCTTTAACATTTCACATCTCCATTTCCCACATTTATTTGTTAAGTATGTTTGTTTTACATGACTTGTATGTTAGTTTGGTTTTATGGTCTTTGTATGTGATGTTGATATGTGTTTTTGGAAAGCATCTACCTATTACATCCCTACCCTGTGCCTATCCACTGTACCCCTGGACCAGGAATAAAAGGGGGAATAACGTGAGAATTTAATGCATACTTTTAGTTTCCCTCTGATTTATTTGCTGTGTTTTCTCCTTGTGTGTATGTTTAGAGCATGGTAGCTCCCTTATGTTACTATATACACAACGGACAAAGCAAAACAAACTAGTTCCCTAAAAAACACTGCTGTGAAATATCCCTAGTCTCTTCCTTAAAAGTATTATACAATTACAGTGTTATGGTTACAGCATATAACTTATAGCTTTTTAGCATGCAGCATATTCCTTCTAATAATGCATTTTTAAACAACATATTAGTAATCAAATCTACAGTTAGCTATAACAAGATAAACAACAATGTGGCACAGATTTTAAGGCAGACTCGTCTTGTTTACATTTTCCTTTTCCTTATTTCTTGTTTTACCTTCCCCTCTCCTTTGAACAGTTTTTCTCCCCAACTTCGGTGCCTATACAGACTTCTGTGCCAATCTGTAGCAGATTCCAGGAAAAAAAAAAAAAACGTTATTGACACATATAATCACAAGTAGGAAAATAAGGGGAGGAGAGAGAGAAAGAGAGAGAGAGAGAGAGAGAGAAAGAAAGAAAATGTTTTCAGGCTTAGCCAAGTATATATTCTGCAAAAGCCTACATATTTAGATTCTGTTTATGCTTCCTGTAGTCAAATAGTTTATATTTGTGTGTTCTTGTATTTTCCTTTCCTAAAATATATTTACACTTTATTTATCTTTATTCAAGTCAAACATCATTATTTCTGTCATATATCCTTAAGATAGGCTGGTTCTGACAGTCTCTCGTGTAGTAATAATGTCTGGATTGTTTATGATAAGTCTTAGTAACAGATTCACAGTCTTATTGAATGTTTTGGTAAAACCATACATTATTCTTCAGATTCTTGCTTTGCAGGTTTCTGGTCATCTTTCAGTCTGGTTTACCTTATCAGCTTGTTTAGGTTAATTTATGGGTGTCTATGGCAAGATTAACTTCTTAAACTTGCTTCATCTTCATTCTAGGTCGTTTTTAGTTTGTAGTGGAGCCCTTGAGGTCAAAGGGGGAATGATTATGCATACCAGAGTCCCAGGAGGTGGTCCCTTCCTATAAATCGCACATTGGAAACGGCAGTTGAATTTTGGTTCCTACCCATTTTTCTGTTCCCTTTTCTGTGCTCCTCGTGGCTCCAGTTATTGATTTAAGGGCCTAGGCAGTAAGGGGAAGCCCTCAGGGTTGAATTCCATTCAAAATGGTCATGATTCAGTCTGTTTTCCACTCGAGGGACGCCTGCAACTTTTTGTTGTTTTATTTCATTTCTGGAGGTGGAATCTGCTTGAAAACAGATAGGAATGTCACTTTTGCCTCTTTGGAGTTAGCGACCATGTATTTAACCTCTTTAACATTGAAAATTATTTGGTTTGGATATTTCATCTGGAATTTGATTTTCTTTTCTATCAGAAACCTGCAATATTGGGACAAGGGTTGCCTTGCTTGCTTTATCTGGATGGGGAGGTCCTGAGCAAAGGAAGATGTATTATTATTCCAGGTGAGTGTACCTTTCTTCTTGGCTTCAAATAGGATTTTATTTACATCTTGGTAGTTTAATATTTTAATATAAACAGGTCTTGGTCTGAGTGATGATTGTGTTTCTCTCAGAGCTCTGTAGGCTCTCTCTATTATCACTTGCTGAGTTTCTTCAGGGTAATCCAGCAGGGATTCTGTTATGAGTATGATAGTTGGTATTAGATTGTTATGTGACACAGTTTCAGGGATTCCTCTGATGATAATGTTGTTTCTTCGTGACCTTGCCTCAAGGTCTGTTATTTTTGTTTGTAGACTTTGAAGATCTTTGTCATGGGAATCAGTTCTTTGAGCAATAGAGTCTATTTTTATTTCATTTGCTAGTATTTTTGCCTCAGATTTTTCTATTCTAGTTAGTGTTTGGTTAAATGAATCACCAAATGTTTGAAATTGTAAAGATTGTTCCTGCAGTGCTTGCTGAATAGGTAATAAAACAGTTTTAGTGTCTTCCAGGTTAGCTGGCTGGTCTGCATTGGTTTTGCCTGTAGATTTAGTATTGTCTGATTGTTTCTTTGTCCTTATTCTTTTTGGAGTTGTATCTTTAGCTGGTGAGGCTAGTACCGAGAATTTGGTTTTAGTTGTTATAGTGTCCATATTATTTTCTTCTTTTGACATCCTGCTGCTTGGTACTTTTTCAGACTTTGTATATGAGTGCAGGGCCTCGGTACCACATGGCTTCAGTTGTTTCTAAGATCTTCGATAATCCTGTTGTTTTTAAAAGGAATCTGCTGCTATTTTTTTTCTTCCTTTGATCGCTGTTTGTTATCTGAAATAGATGTTCAGTCTTATTTCTGCATTTTTTTTTCTGTGATGCCTTCTGGGTTTATTTTAATCCAGGGTACTTCAGAGAGCAAGGTGTTAGCAGTGCTCACAGAACAGCGGCCATCTTGAACTCCTCGAATTGTCAGTGATTCTTAAGTAAAGAAGTTGAGAGTTATGGTTGTGACTCTAACGGTGAGCACAAAATAACATTTAAGTTTTTAAAGATAATTTTATTTAAGTAGTCAAACTAACAAAACAAAGATGGGCAAGGTGGAAATAATGTTCATATTTCATCATTATTTATTTCAGCTGCCAGACTGTGCCAGTTGGTAAAAGGTAATACCCTTTTTAAAAGCTTTATTCTGCAATCCCATTTTTACAGAAAATATATATTGGCTAAATGCAGTCAGATATCATCACCATGTGTAATAGTCTTACTTAGTGTCTTTATGATATGAGTTTCTGAACACTGGTAACTTCTCTGTATCACTACTTATGGGTATTTTGAGTAAAAATTAAAATATTAAATAATGATATTCAAACTGCAACAAATCATTTCTAACTTTATTACTTGATAGTACAAATATTTCATGAGGAAGTTATTTCTCATTATTGTGGTTGCATGACATATTTCAAACTTTGCAATTTAACACACTTTCAATCTGAGCTGGCATTCTTTCTCAACATTATACATCACATGTTCTTTCATTATACTTTACAATACACAAATGCAATTCAGAGATTTTCTGTACATCTCTTTACCAATTAAATATTATTGATTTATTTAATATGAGCACAGAACCTTGGTAAAGCTGATCTCATCTCTGTAAGGGTGCTATATAGTATATGTTTGTGCATTGCTCATAATTTGTTTTGTCATCCTGTTTTCACAGAGACCACTTTAAGAAGTTGGAGTTTTCTGTCCTACTGTGCATAACTCTTAGTCTATGTCACTTTTTCTAGTGACAATGTTAGCTGTGGAATAACCTATAGCTTATCTTAGTAAAATTTATTTCAGTTCATTCAGATAGGGCTTGCTCAGCATATCTGCATCACATATTTGTTTGACTGAATTAAATCTGTGTAAATTAAACTTCAATTTAAGCAACATCTATAGCCTAGATAAGCTTAAGATCAGTCTCATCAAACAGTAGCATTTCATAATAATAATAATAATAATAATAATAATAATAATAATAATAACTGAATGCCAGAAATCCTTTTGCAATGATTAACATCTCTTTTTCAGTCTAGTCTGTGCATCTATATGGGTACTAGATACTGATGATTTTATTTTATTATAGGTTTATAGGTTCATAGGTTGGTACTAGGCTATCAGCCCAAAGGCTTATACAAGCCAAACCAAACAATTCCCCGGATATTTCTTCCCACAATATTTACTTCCCTGGACCCCTGTCTAGCAGGCCGACGGATGTGATCCCCGGGGTGAATTTCTTATCTCCCATCCAATCATCATGGTTCCTTTTGAAGAGGGGCCAAAGAGGAACTCTGCTTGACATGCATGGGAGTCTATTCCAGAGTATGGGGAGTATTTGGGTCAGGAACCTATCCCTCCAGCATGTTTTGTTCATTGTGATGACAAGGTTTAGGTCCCTGGAGTGTGTGACTCTGAGGGATTGGGATTTCTTTAAGTGGAGCATGTCCAACAGCTCAGGGTTTAACATGGCCTTGTATATTAAACAGAGATCGCCTCTGAGTAGACGATATGCCACAGAGTATAGCTGGAGTTTTTTTAGATGGTCAGCATAGGCCATCTGCATTAGGCCTGGGATTCTTTTAGTGAGGTATTTCTGCAGCCTTTCCAGCTGTTGCAGATGTCTTGTGAGGTACATACCAAATGGGGAGTTGTACTCTATAATGGGTCTAATGAGGGATGAGTACAGTGGGAAAATGACCTCCTTTTTTTTGAATGAAAAGCCCTTAGTGATGAGGCGTGCCACATAGAAGGATTTCCTGACTGTTATGGCAATGTGGCTATCGAAGGTGAGGCCACTGTTCACCTGTGTCCCTAAGTCTCTCATCACACTTTCAGTGTTTAGTGTACTGCCACCTATGTGGCAATTCATGGGTACATGTTTTTTTCCCAAAGGGAATAACTATACATTTCTTGACATTAAGCTTGAGCCCATTGCGCTGGCACCAAGCATCTGTTTCTGTGATGCCCTTTTGTAGAATATCCACATAATTTGGGGATTCAATAATGGATCCCAGTTTGCAGTCATCTGTGAACTTTGTTAGCCAGAGTCCCATAGTGCTGGCCTGTACTTCAGAGAAGTAGATGCCAAACAAGAATGGTCCCAGGACTGAACCCTGAGGTACTCCACTTTTCACTTGTCTGGAGCTGAATTTGGAGTCGGCTGCTTTTACAGTCTGGGTTCTGTCAGTAAGCAAGTTGGCAACCCATCAAGTGACATAGGAATTTATGCCCAGCTTAGTAAGTTTATCTATGATTCCAGAGAGGGGGATGGTGTTGAAGGCCTTGGCAAAGTCCAGATAGGCTGTGTGGACCGCCTTACCCTCGTTCACAGCTCTGGAGACTGATTTAAAGAAGTCAGTCAGGATCATGAGACAAGATTGGCCCTTCACAAACCTAAACTGCATGGGGTTCAGTGTTTAAAGGTTGCCAATGTCTTTGTTTATACGTTCCATGATAATGCGTTCCTTGCCTTTGCAGATCAGGCTTGTCAGACTGATGGGATGGTAGTTCCCGAGATCCAAGGTGGATCCCCCCTTGTGGTGTGGGATAACTGTAGCTGTGTGCCACTCAGTGGGCATAAAGCTTGAGGTGAGGGTATGATTAAACATAACACCTAGGTGAGGTGCCAGTTCATTTTGGAGTTCATGTAGTCATAGCCCAGGATGTCATCTGGTCCCATGGATGCTGTATTCCTAGCTTTGGAGAGTGCAGTTTCTACCTGTATGGCCATGATTACTGGAATTTTTGATAATCTTTTGGTATTGATATGGGTCCTTTAGGGGGTGAGAGAGGAGTTAGTTTGGCACTAAATCGATCTGCCAGGATATTGGCATTATCCATGGGATCAGTATATTTAATGCCATTCTGTTGTAGCTCAGAGCAGATCAGAGCATTGCCATTTAGATTCTTGACATAACTATAGAATGCCTTGTGGTTGTCTTTGGAATTTTTGGCAATTTTATTTTCATAACTAGCTTTGGAGGATTTTATGAGGGATCTCAGCTTCTTACTGAGGCTGGTAAGGGAGTTTTTTGCATCCTGAGATTTTCCTCTTTTCTGCAACAGTTTCTTCCTTCTGTTGTATAGTTTGTTTATGGCAGGGGACCACCAGATTGGCTTCCTTTTTTTTTGAGAAGAGCGTCTTGGTTCTATTTGGGATGACACGATTCATGCACGAGTGGATGTGCTCGTAGAGTGCCTTAGTGTAGGATTCAGCAGTTGAACCTTCAGCTCCCGTCTGCATGGGTGCCATGAAGTTTGTCACTGGTGACTTAAGTAGCATGAACTTGGCTTTGAAGAAGGTTTTTACAGAGGTTTCCTTACTGGGGGGTGGGGGTGGGATGTGGATGTCAAGGGTGATTTGCTTATGGTCAGACCTGACCAATGAGGGGGTGACCACTGGTGTGGAGCATCCATCTTCCATGTTGGTAATGACCAGGTCTAGGATATTGATGCCCCTGGTGGGACAATGGACTAGCTGATCCAGGGCGTTGGAATTTATGAATTCCAAGAATCATTGGGAAAAGCTGTTGGTACCCAAGTAGTTTTCCCAGTTAATGGCAGGGTAGTTGAAATCATCCAGTATAAGGGTATTTGGTTGTATCTTAATATTTTCCAGTATGTTTAAAAGGTGTAGTGAGAATCTTGGGGCATGGTCGGGGATCTGTAGCAAGCTACAACTTGGATTGCAGTCTGACCTAGTGTTAGTTGCACCTGGAGAATTTCAGATGCATTGTGTTGGGCAACTAGCCTGGAGATGTGAATATCCTTGGTGAATATTGACACTCCTCCACCTTTAGTGTTTCAGTCATAATTTGGTGGCCGAAAAGTGTGGTGAGAGTTATAGACTGGTATTGCAGGGGTGCTCTCTGGAGTCTTGAACCAGGTCTCAGTTACTGCACAGATATCAATGTTCTCCATTTTTAGGAGTGCCTCGAGAGAGTGCATTTTGAAGTTTAGACTTCTAGCATTGAGTAGCATTACCTTCAGATTTTGCATGCTTGTATCTGCTACAGTGGTGCTTTTGCCCTTTGAACCTTGCCTAAAAAAGGCATTACAGGGGTGGAAAGAGCTTTAGCCAGTAACCTGAATCCCAGGGGTGACAGGTGCAGACCATCTCTGGCAAAGCATCATGGTTTGTCGATCATGTCATCCCAGGCAGACAGATACTGGATCCCATTTGAATGACACCAGAAGTTTAGCCAATTGTTGAAGTCAGTCATTTTGTCCTTATACTGTGGTATCATTCTGGATGAAGGCAGGATTCTACTCAGGGCTAGGGTCATACCTGCCTGGGCCACATGATCTGAGAGCTCTTCCATGTCTCTTTTCATGTAGTCCAGGGAGGTACATCTCAAGTCATTCACTCCATGGACAATGACAGAATCGTATCTGTACTTGTTGTGGAGTGACTTGAGTGCATGCATTATGTGGTGGATCCTGGCACCTGACAGGCAGCTGACTGTAATTTTCTCCTTGCTCAGCCTGGTGAGTGGGACATCAGTGTGTCTGACTATAGAGCCACCTATGAATAAAGTGTTGGGTACATTGTCTTGCCTTAGGGGCTGTTGTTGGGTAGCACTCTGGTGTTGTGAGCTATGGGTCACTTTGGTTGTGACTGATGTTTGTTTGCGTTTCAGCTTCAGTGGTCCTTGTTGCTTGGGCAGGTTAATGTTAAGGGCCTCTGCATATGTCGGCTTAGTGTTGCTATCTGTGGGTGTTGATGGTGTGGGTTTTGAAGGGCTATGTGTTGCTTGAGG
This sequence comes from Protopterus annectens, assembly GCF_019279795.1. Lineage (NCBI taxonomy): Eukaryota > Metazoa > Chordata > Ceratodontiformes > Protopteridae > Protopterus > Protopterus annectens. Next base: position 518,392,621 of record NC_056751.1, on the reverse strand, counting down.
TGTAGTGCAGGTGTTAAACTTCTGCTCTTGACTTTCTAGCACAACCTTGGCTGGAGAGAGCTTTGCTTCCAGTTTTGGCTATGTAAGTGCATCTCTCACAGGTTGTAGTGTTGGGTGGTAGGAGGAGAGGGTTATCTTTGTTCACAAATGCTCCAGCCCCATAATTGACTAACATCTTCTTGTATTATAGCAGTTTGGATAAACCATAGCTTCAGTTATAAGTTTCTTCAGTACCTTAAAGATTTTCTTCTGTTCCAGTGGTTAAAGCCATTCTGCATTAGGATTTTTGCCCTAGATGCTTCATCAATATCACAGTAATGTTCGACATGTTTGCCACAAACTTAGACTAAATTCAAACCATTACGTGAAATGCTATTTAGGTCTTATTGTGCTTTTGTTTATTCTCTGCACTATGGGTCTTACTTTTTCCCTTTTATTAAGCCTTCTGATATTAACACATAACCCCTTATACTTTCGACTAGTCATAGAAATCTATCACTTATTTCCGATCAGCTTCAGATTGCAATGCCTCAAACTGATGAACATATTAAGTAATTTATTAAATATTCTCATTTAGTTTATCCCCTTACCATTACCTTATCTGTACATTGACTATATGATTCTAGTCTTCTGCAAATTGTATTGCCATTTTTTGAAATACTTCTTTAGCAAATTAAATATTGAAGAGTAAGTGTTGATATCTATATTTCTCTATGGTATATTGAGGGCTCACAACTTGACCTTCCATCTTCTAGCTTAATCAGCCAGAATTGTAGTTGTCACCTGTAAGTGAAAAGTATTCGGTGATGAGACTTACAAAATTAACTTTTACGCAAGGGATTGTACTTTCTCTTGGTCACTTTATTTATTGGGAGATCTAAAGACATTCTGGACTTATGCAAAAATGATGAATCTGTTGTGCTTCACACCTATAACAATACTATTAATCCATTAAGTAAGGTCTACATTTTTAACAATCACAACTGGATTCACCATTCTATAAGCTCTTGCTGTGTTTACTCCCTTACAGCCACTGGCACTCTTTTAGGCATGTGGAATACTTGTACTACCCATCAATATATTTTAAGATGATAATTTCTAAGTAAACATCTACGTCTTTCATCTGTATATCTTTGCAAAATACAGTTTTGAATCAGTTGGGTTTCCAGTTGATCTGCTCAGTCTCCTGCTTATTGGATGCTTCTTTAATTCGGGTCTATATTAGAACATTGAAGTTTCACAACTTCGAATGTTCTAATATCGACCCCTATTCAGTGAATGCTGCAAATAGCGAAGCAGCAAAACACCGAATTTCTTCCAAGGGAAGCAATTCGGTTGGCTTTTTCTGTGGCTTCGCTATGTTCAGCACTGAGGTGGAAAGTTACGAGTCGGGATCAGGTAAGTGTGCAGTTGTGTGGACGTGAGGGTTAGTGCATGGGGTAGGTGAATGTGCGTTAATGACAGACCTTAGGGTTAGGGTTTGGGTTAAGGTAAGTGGATAGCTATTGGTGTGTGTACAGTTTAGTGTAGGGTTAGATGTGGGATTTTTGATGTATGTGTGTGAATTGCTATTTGTTTGGTGTGTTTGTGTGTATGTGTGTCGGAACAGCAAATTGTTTCCCTGGGAAAAAATTTGCTGTTCTGCATGTTCGATATTGTCAACATTCGCTGAATAGGGGTCGATAGTAGAACATTCGACATTTTAAAAAGTTGATGTTCTAATATAGACCCCTATAATTCTTAGAGTGCACTTGTAAAAATGTTCAGTCTAGTGTAAATAACAACTTTGTGGTGTCTGTCACCAACTTCACAAGAATGCAAATGTGTCTATTCCTTTACACAACTGTTTTCTTTCAACATATCAGTCTCCTTACAAGCCAAAATGACCCAGTGTTTTAGCTGATTCATTTTACTTTCCAATGGCAGAACATCAAATAAAACTTTTATGTCATATTTTGACACTCACGTCAGATATTTTTAATTCATAGGCTTCAATATATCAGTCAGGTACACATATCTCTCCTCACATCAATATCATGATCATAAACCTGTTAATGTAGATTCTGACAAAATATTAAATTCACTACAATGTCTAGCTTAATTTAAATGTTCCTGCAATTAATAATGAGCTTGTCAGACCAACAGATGTTCTCTGTACTCCCTAAGCAGAGCTCTACACTCTGCTTCTCAAATTCCTCAGTGCCCACAAAAATATCATTCTTTTTTCTTATTGTTGTAATTGTATGTGGATTTCATGAAACAATCTTATTTAGTCTATTATATTCTCTCACAAAATGATTCTTGCATCCCCATAGCCTGCACATTTGATTAAAAGCTATACATTTCCTCTTGCGCTTGTTAAGACACCTGGTGGATCAATCTTTTAAATATCTGGCTCCTTCTTTGTGTCGTCTCATATGCCTCATGGCTTTCAAAGCCATTGCTTCTATCATCATTGTAAACTTTCAATTCTTGTTTCATTATTACATGATTTTCATTTTGCACACATGATTTTTTTAGCAAGCTCTTAAATGTTTGTTTGCTAGTGACATTTATCAGTCTGCACACTTCCAGTGCTTTGTTTTGAGCCAGTTAGATCTGTTTGTCTGAATACTCTTGACTCTTTCCTGATTGTGGATTTTTGCTCTGCTCTAGAGTCCTGCACTCTGTTCTTTGCTGTAACAGACAAACTTATGCATTTCTGAAAATGGCAGATTTTTCTTTGATTCAAAATATACTTTATAAATCTCTCTTATGACTTGTAAGTTGTCTGTTTAGGTTAAATACATTAAATACATTTAATATTTTCTACCCTGCAACATGTAGGAATGCTACATTTGTTTGAATTTTTTGAAGCTATGTTACAGTTTGTGGTATATATACACACACACACACACACACACACACACACACACACACACACACACACACACAAACACACACTAATTTATTTTTAATAAGAAGAGCTAATCAATAAATGCAGTCCTGTGGTTGCTGCAAATCAATCATTTAAATTAAAGTATATGTTGGCATTATATGAAAAATGAAAAAAAAGAGTGATGGTTCAGTGGTTTGGTGATAATATTGAAATGCAGGATTTTAGTCGCAGACTATTACTTGCCAAAGATGAAATAGCTGATTTGTTCTCACATGATGAGATGCTTGCAACAAAATGATTATTCTGTCTGATTTTGTAGCTTATCTTTAATTGCTGTGGTTTTTATATTCATGGCAAAGTAGTTCTGAAACCTTCAAGGCCACATCTGTTTCATAATATATTGTGTTTCTTAAATTGATATGTATGTCCAAGAAAAATGTGGGGGAAAACGTAATACGTGTAAGGATGTTTAACTGTTTGCAAAAGTATCTTACATTTTTTAAGATTCAGAAATTTTATATATGGTGTTAATGTTTAATTTTCTGCTATTTCATTGCTTCTTTTTCTTTGCATCTTAGACTTGTGAGCTTCTGCCACTTTTTTTTTCTGAATTGATATACTTCCTATTTATCAGTTTTGTATTCCAATGGTTTATAGCTTGCTTTACTTATGCAACAAGTCAAATAAGCTTTTTATCATGTGATTCTTTGTATGGATATAGCACCCAACTTATGAATTAATATTATTATGTTTGCACTGAAAATCTGTATGGCCTGGTTTAGATAACTGCTATTGTATATCTATATCTATATCTATAGCTATCCATATATCTATCTGGTTCTACTTGAAAACATTGAAATTCTAAACCATCGAAATTCATATGGTCAGAACAATATCATTGTGTGTTTAGAACATTGATGTTGTCAAGGGGAAGAAAAAGGTAAGTAAAAAAGAGAAAATCTAGTGTTTCTGCAGGGCAGCAAGGTGCCCTGCACACTGTGTCTGTGAATGTGCCATCTCTGTGATGGCACTGCTGACAGGTTTGGCAAATCTCCCATTTAGTGCTTCTGCATATAGCGCTAAAATGGAGATTTCCCTTTACCCCACTGTATTGCAATCTCGGAGTTGGTATATTAAAGTTGGGGGGTGCAGGGGGGCAAAGCCCCCATTCATAAAATATTTTTTAGAGTTTTTTTCTTTTTTTTTATGTTCCCTTTGAATCTTCGATGGTTTGAAACTCTATGTTCTGGTCTCGATGATCAGAATTTCGATGCTTCAAGCTTTCGATGATTCAAAGTGGAACTATATATATATATATATATATATATATATATATATATATATATATATATATATAGAGAGAGAGAGAGAGAGAGATATCCAGCTTAAGATAGCTAGTCTATTTTTGTAGGCCTGCAGTATGCTGAAGCATTCTTACTAGAGCTGGTGGTTGTATGATGACATTTTGCATTTTACTGGACCATTGGAAGACAACAAGCAAAGGGTCACTGAATGAAAATTCCTATGGCCTAAAATGATTGATTTATGAATTATGCCATTTACTACTAGATAAAGTAATGAATAGTTTCCTGTGATGTGGCTTGAGCATGTTGTTTCATTTATGTAATGCACAAGATGTTGTATTGATTTTAAAATCATAGTATTAGTGCTAGTATGGTGTTTGAAAAATAAATTAAACTGAAATCATTGTTATTCACTCTCTATCAGTGTATAACAAAGCAGAAGAAGTTAATAAATGATTACAGGCATATGCTTTGATTAATGTTTCCTATTATATTATGATATTCCAGGTGAAAGTCTGATTATATATTTATATGTGCCTGGGAGTGTGCGTGTGTGTGTGTGTGTGTGTGTGTGTGTGTGTGTGTGTGTGTGTGTGTGTGTGTGTGTGTGTGTGTGTGAGAGAGAGGGAGAGAAATTATCTCTGCAATATATTTAATTTTAAAAAGCTGTGAATTCATTTTTTAGAAGTACGGTTAAAGAAGATTCTTATGTTAATGGGAAAGAGGCATCCTTTGGAGGGTGATACACTTCTGAATTCTACTTGGACTGTTTTTAAGTGAACTTGGACTGTTTTTAAGTGTGAATCTGGATTGACTGATCTAGTAGGATTGTTTGTTATTTGAATTCGTACTGGGATGATTTTAGAAAATGCTGTTATTCAACTGAGGGTACTGGTTATAAAATATGACTTTGTGAAGTAATACAAAATGCATCTGTGCTTTGTAAATTATACTGGTATACTTTTCTCAAAGAGGAAGCATATAAGATCATGATCTATAAAAAGGAAGAAATTAATATTTTGGCATGCAGCTGTTTGTCAAAGCAGCTTAACTAACTAACTGTACTTATGTTTTATGCAATAACTGACTTTGACAAGAAATGAATACCTGTGTCAATGAAATGAAGTGAACTTTATAAGGCAGGAAAAATTGAGAGGAAAGGCACATTATGCGACAGCGACTATAAATGGCTGCCAACCAAGCATGTGAACGTGAAATACTGAGGGTGGAAAGATGAGGATATTAGTAATAAGACGCCTGGAAAAGTGATGCTAAATACCAAATGCTGTGAGAAAGCATTTTTAAGCATCAAAGACCTGTCCTGTGTTTTGATTTGTAACATATATGCATACATCATTTCAGCAAACCTAATAAAAGTATTGCCCAGGGCAGTCTGCCAACTAGTTGCGGCTGCATCATAAATGATAGAGTGTAAGTGGAAGATGTCTCCAAATAAATGATCCTTCTACTTAGAATTCACAAGAGTAATTTTTTATATATTAGCAGACATGCAGCATATACCTAAGAGAAGATTTAATAGCCCATTTCAAACAGAAAATCATATTGCCAAAAGCTTTGATGTTGCATATTATAATGGTAACAGAAGTATATATCACTCTATCAACATATTTTTGAAATATGTTTTATTAACTTCCAAATGTATTCACCAACATTATAAGAAAAAAGGAAATGCATTTAAAAGAAGAAAATAAGTTTAAATGATAAAATGTGTATAGTCCACACACTTTACCTTAACACAGTATCCCATTTGTAGAAAATGAACAGTAAAAAATAACTATTTTTAAGCCGGGTATAAAGCAAAATAAAAATGTATTGCTTATTCAGACTTTCGAAACACACACATACAGAACAATGAAAATATTTAGTATTCCCTGCTATACTAAAATATTAAAAATAAATAGAAAAAAGTAGAAGTAATTGAGAGTAATCTGTATTTATTTATTTAACATTGTTTACCAGGAATGTCAGACTGGAACAGAGCCCATTTTCAGTGGAAGCCCGGGGAGAAATGGTGCAGACACATGTCTTTGGAAAAATGTATCATTCAAAACAGTCAGTATTTACTTTCTGAGATAATCATGCATAACATGTATCAGAAAAATGATTTCAAATACATGCCAAAGGAATGGAGAGTAAGCCTGAGCAAAGAAACTTTCATTTGAAAGTAAATAATGTCCCTTTGCATTTATTTATTGTCAGGGTAGAGTACTGATTCACATGAACATTTTTCAGCCTTGGAGCAGGTGCATTTTTTATTTAGGAGACTTGTTCAAAGTTAAATGTAGGTGGAAGGTATCAAACTCTGTACTTTTGGATACAGGAAGCAACTCATTAACAATTTGGAGACTTAATTCTTTGCTCTAACTGCCAAAGAAATCTTTCACTCTGGCCTTTTATTTAATATCACGGACCCGTGAATACTTATTTCGCACCTATTTTTTCCTAGTGGTGTTCATAGGTTCATAGGTTCATAGGTAGTTACTAGGCTATCTGCCCAAGGGCATTTATAAGCCTAGCCAGAATGTGTTGGCTTTTGCCTCCCTTTTAAATTAGTTTCCTGGGCCTCTGTCTAGCAGGGCCATTGAAGTGATCCCAGGGGTAAATTTACGATTTCCCATCCACTCGTCAAGATTTGTCTTGAAGAAAGTCAGTGAGGGGCTTTGCCTAACATAAATTGGGATTCTATTCCAGAGCGCAGGAAGTCTCTGGGACAGGAATCTATCCCTCCAGCATGTCCTGTTTGTTATTGTGTTGAGGTTTAAATCCCTGGAGTGTGTGGCTCTAAGAGATTTGGTTTTCTTGAGGTGGAGCATGTCCATTAATTCCGGGTTGGACATGGCCTTGTACGTCAGGCATAGATCACCTCTGAGCAGGCTGTAAACAACCAAGTAGAGCTGGAGTTTCTTTAGACAAGCTGCATAGGGCATCTGTTTGAGGCCCACAATCCTCTTGGTGAGGTACTTCTGTGGTCTTTCCAGCTGTTGCATGTGTTGAGTAAGGTACATTCCAAATGGGGCATTGTACTCTATTATGGGCCTAATTAGTGATGAGTAGATGGGCACAATGACCTCTCTTGATCTAGATGTGAACCCTTTCGTGATTAGGTGGGCTATATAGAAAGATTTTCTAACCACTTTGGCAATGTGATTCTCAGAGGAAAGGTTGCTATCTACCTGGGTCCCCAGATCCCTAATTACATCTTCCATACTTAGTGGATTACCACCTATGTGATAACTCGTGGGCACTTTCTTTTTCCCAAAGGGGATGACTATGCACTTTTTGGCATTTAGCTTTAGGCCATGGCTCTGACACCAGGTATTTGTCTCTGTGAGACCCTTCTGGAGGATGTCTGTGTCAGCTGGAGAGTCAATTATGGCCCCCAGTTTGCTGTCATCTGCGAAATTGGTCAGCCATAGTCCTCCCGTGCCTGCCTGTACCTCAGAGAAGTATATACCGAACAGGAGGGGTCCCAGGACTGAGCCCTGTGGGATGCCACTTGTGACTGGTTTAGAATCGGACATGGCACCCACAACTCTGACCATGTGAGTTCTATCTGTCAGCTGGTTTGCTACCCATCTAGTGACATAGGGGTTAATGTGGTGAGCTTATCTATAATGACAGAGTGGGGAATGGTGTCAAAGGCCTTTGTGAGGTTCAGGTAGGCTGTGTGGACTACCTTTCCCTCATCTATGGCCTAGGTAACTGTTTCAAAGAAGTCAACTAGGTTTAGGAGGCAGGATCTGCCTTTAACAAAGCTGAATTGGGTAGAGTCCAGTGTCTGGAGGTTCCCAATGTCTCTGTTTATGAGTTCCATGATGATGCACTCCATAGCTTTGCAGACCAGGCTAGTCAGGCTTATAGGGTGATAGTTCCCAGGATTGTTGTGGCACCACCTTTGTGGAGAGGGATAACTGTTGCTGTACACCATTCTTTGGTTACATAGCCTGTGCTAAGGCTGAGTTTGAACAGTGAATTCAGCTAAGGGTTTACTTCATTTTGGAGCTCGTGTAAGACGCAGCCTGGGATACCATCCGGTCCCATTAATGCTGTGCTTTTGGCTTTGGAGAGGGCTGTTTTCACTTGCGTGTCTGTTGTGTCTGGGGCTCTACATTCTTCTGGGATGGACACGGGCCTTTTTAGGGGTGAAGGGATGTTGGCAATGTCAGTTGGTTCAGTGTATTTTTTGCCATTTTGCACTAGCTCAGAGCAGATCTGAGAGTTGCCACCTGGATTCTTGACATAGCTAAAGAAGGCTTTGTGATTATCTTTAGAGTCTTTGGCAATTTTTCTTTCAGAACTGGCCTTGGATGATTTTATGAGGGATCATAGTTTCTGCTAATACTGATCAGGGATGCCTTTCCTTTTTGGGATTTTGCTCTATCATGTAGTAGTTTCCTCCTTCTGTTGTATAGCTTATTTATGGCCGGGGACCATCAGACTGGTTTCCTCTTTTTGGAGGAGTGAGTCTTGGTTTTACTTGGGATGGCTCGATCCATGCATTCCTGTAGGTGCTCATAGAATGCATTTGTAAAGGATTCTGTGGTTAGGGCAGCATTATTCTTTAGCAATGGGGGCTTTGAAACCTTCAACCTCAGTCTTGAGAAGTGTGAAGTTTGCTTTTGAAAAGTTTTTCACAGTGGTTTCCTTGACTGAGGGTGGGATCAGGATGTGAATGTCCAGTGTGATTAGTTTATGGTCTGATTTTACCAGCGAGGGATTTACCTCTAGTGTGGAACACTTATCCCCCATGTTGGTGATGATCAGGTCCAATATGTTGTCACCTCTTGTGGGTGTGGTGACCAGTTATTCCAGGGCATTTGAGTTTATAAACTCTAGGAAGCATTGGATAAAGGAGTTTGTACTTGAGTAGTTTTCCCAGTCAATATATGGGTAGTTGAAATCACCAAATATCATGGTGATTGGTAGGACCTTCATATTTTCCAATGTTCGCAGGAATGCTGACTGGGGGTCCTGAGACAAGATGTGTGATCTGTAGCAAACTACGATCTGAAAAGCAGCTTTGCCCATTGTTAGTTGCACATGGATGGTCTCCGAGGCCTCGTGCTGTGCTACTAACCTGGAGGTGTGGGTATCCTTTATGAAAATGGATACACCCCCTCCTTTTGTATTTCGGTCTGGGTTCTGGGGCCGAAAAGTATGGTATGAGTTGTAGCCTGGTAGTGCTGGGTTGCTCTCTGGAGCCTTAAACCAGGTTTCTGTTAATGCATAGATATCGATTTTCTCCATGCTGAGGAGTGCCTCGAGTGCGTGCATTTTGAGGTTTAGACTTCTGGCATTGAGTAGCATTACCCTCAGTTTTTGGTTACTTGTGTTGTTTATGGAGGTGGGTTTATTTTTTGAGCCTTTCCTAAAAAAGGCACTATGGGGGTGGCAAGATCCTTGGCCAGTAATCGAAAGCCTAAGGGTGGCAGGTGCAAGCCATCTCTGGCGAAGCAGCGTGGCTTGTTGAGCATGTCATCCCAGGCTGACAGACACTGGATCCCCTTTGAATGACACCAATAGCTTAGCCAATTGTTAAAACTGATCATTTTTCTTTATACTGTGGCATTATTCTTGGTGAGGGCAAGATGCTACTCAGGGTCAGGGTCATACCGGCCTGGGCTACATGATCAGAGAGCTCCTCTATGTCTCTTTTCATGTAATCCAGGGAGGTACATCTCAGGTTGTTCTCACCGAAACGTGCAATGACAGAGTCATAATTGTACTTGTTTTGGTGTGACCTAAATGCTTGTGTTACATGGCGGATTCTGGCACCCGACAGGCAGCTTACAGTAACCTTCTCCTTGTTCAGTCTAGTGAGTGGAACTTCAGTGTGCCTGACAATAGAGTCATCTATTACTAGTGTACTGGGTGTGTTATTTAGCCACCAGATGGACTGGAGAGTACACCTGAAACTGCCTTTTGGACATGCCTGTACTGATAAATGAACTGATTTCCTGATTGTCCGGTAGGCACGAATAGGGAGCATTGTACTACTGTATAGTAAAAGGGGGGTGTAGTGTTAACGTTTATTAGTGCTTTCTGAGAGCTTAGAGCAAGTGCTGGACTGTAAAAGGAAAGTTTGAGTGCTTTAGTTGAGAGTTTGACTAGTTCCAAGGGAAAAATTGAAATACAGACTTTGTGGAACCGGGAATAGTTTAACCCTAGCTAACCAGCACTGCGCGGTGTGCAAAACCGTGCAAATGCGGGTTTTAAAGCAGGGAGATGAAAGAGATAAAAATTAGTCCAAAATGGCCAATAAACTACTAGTTACTGGGCTGAGACCACTCCTCCAGGGACAGATAGGCTGCTCAAAGCTCCCCACTCGCACTGGTGAACAGAGAAATTTCCTCCTATCCAAGTAAGGATATGGGCAACACAGGAACTTGTACCACAGCCCTGAATTCAGCAGCACCTGAAAACTGGACTAGACTAGCTTAGAAAAGGCAGGAAACAAGATTTTTTTTTCAGAAAATACAGTAAACTTGCACTGAAAACACTTTAAATGCTCCGAACAGGCTAGCGCCCTTGAGTGTGTAGCCTACAACAGTTAAACAGATGATTACAACACAAAAAAACAACTAAAATGACTTTAAAAGTGCAAACAGCAAAAATAAGTACAATATGCAGCAAAAAATAGCTTTTTAGAGCACAGAAATGCTAGAAGATTGCATTTTAGGTGAAACTGGCAGTCACAGGAAAAAATGCAGAGAAAACAAATACTTAATCAGTTGAAAGTCACTCTTTTTTCACTCTGCTGCTTGTAGTACTCTGCAGGACACCAAAAGGAGCTTTGCTGAGTTGTATACAAGTGCAAAACCGTCCAAATGCAGGTTTTAAAGCAGGGAGATGAAAGAGTTAGAAATTAGCCCAAACCGGCCAATAGACTACTAGTTGCTGGGCTGAGACCACTCCTCCAGGGACAGATAGGCTGCTCAAAGCTCCCCACTCTCAGTGGTGAACAGAGAAGGTTCCTCCTATCCAAGTAAGGGTATGGGTAACACAGGTACTTGTACCACAGCCCTGAATTCAGCAGAACCTGAAATCTGGACTAGACTAGCTTAGAAAAGGCGGGAAACAAGCATTTTTTTTCTTTTTTTTCTTTTTTTTTCAGAAAATACAGTAAACTTGCACAGAAAACACTTTAAATGCTCCGAACAGGCTAGCACACTTGAGTGTGTAGCCTATAACAGTTAAACAGATGATTATAACACAAAAAACGACTAAAACAACTTTCAAAGTGCAAACAAAAAAAATAAGTACAGTATGCAGTAAAAATAGCTTTTTAGAGCACAGAAATGCTAGAAAATCATGTTTTAGGCAAGATTGGCAGTCACAGGAAAAAATGCAGAGAAAACAAATACTTAATCAGTTGAAAGTCACTCTTTTTTCAATCTGCTGCTTATAGTATTCTGCAGGGCACCACGAGGAGCTTTGCTGAGTTGTATACAAGCGCAAAACTGCGCAAATGTGGGTTTTAAAGCAGGGAGATGAAAGAGATAGAAATTAGCCCAAAACAGCCAATAAACTACTAGTTGCTGGGCTGAGACCACTTCTCCAGGGACAGATAGGGTTCTACCCATGGGGCTGAATTCATTGGCTAGATCATCTTATTTAAAATAAATTAGCATGTGTGTGTGTGTGTGTGTGTGTGTGTGTGTGTGTGTGTGTGTGTGTGTGTGTGTGTGTGTGTGTGTGTGTGTGTGTGTGCACATGTGTGTGTCTGGATTTAATATATATGGGCACCTCCTCCCAAGAAATAAAAGGACTTTGACACAGTTGCATAATAGTCGCAGTCTTTCTTTGCCTCTCTTGCACAAGGTTCATGCCTGACTACTGGACAGTACCTGTGTGTAGTTTGAAAACATTCCATGTGTACTCCCACCTCCCAAAGACATGCTGGGTGATGTTACACAAATGGACATTGAAGCACACTCCGAGGAAGGAATACTAATGCAATAGATATCTCAAGACAGAATTTCCCACCCAAGTGACAATTGTTGATCACCTCAGTAGATCTCTAAACTAGTCTGGGATTATTGATATGCAGTTTGACCCAAGCACCCCTAAACATAACATTTTGGTGCCAAGGGCAGAAGCAGCAAGGAGACAAAAGGTCCTACAGTTATGGAAGAACTGAGAGAATATGTGCACCCATCAAGACCTTCTCCTGCTTGATGAAAACTGCAGTGGGTGACACTGCCTATGAAAGCCAGCTTACAATACATAAGGAAATGATATAAAAGCAAAGGAATGATACTGGGGCAGCAATGTATTGTCACAAAGCACTTGAAAGTTTTGTAGATGATGCATCATCTGCAATCCATCAAATTGGAATCAAAGTTGAGAAAATCTAGTGAACTGGTCATGGAATAATATTAATTTCATTGGGCTACCAGACAATATAGAAAGATCAGGCCCCCTACAATTCAATAATAAAATTACTTTTTTGTTAAACAGAAGGGACCCCCCCCATCACTGAAAGAGCCCGCCATATCGACTCTCAATTGAAGAACAATATCCCTAGTCACTTTATTATTAAATATCTTGAATTCATTAAAAGAGAGGCTATTTTACAAAAAGCCTGAAAACTAGGCACCCAATTTGACTGTAGTTCTTCACTATATCTATATCACAAACATTTGACTCTCTTTCTTTACAGAGGATGAGATTTGAGTTTTCAGGTTCAACTAATATATCCTTCCACCTTCTGCAATAACAAGGGCAAGTCACAACACATCTTTATAGACCCGATAGAAGTGGCACAATGCTTTAATCATTCACCATATGGTTCCAGCTCCACTTATGTGGAAATGGTTCACAAACAGCCTGCAATCTCCATATCTTCCAAGAAATGAGATCACTCAGCCAGTATCTCTACTAACAAGAACCCCAACCTGAAGAAAGGAAATAATGAGGAGAGAGTTGGCAAAGGACTAGGTGGTAGTATAATAAAATCTTTTTGTTTTTATCCATGCCTTCAACAATCCCTAAGGAAATGATTTAGCCCACTGCTGACTACGGAGACTGTGTATCTCAAGTGGACATGGCAGGTTTATCTTTTTCCAGTTCACAGATACAGCAGGAAGAACTAGCCTGTAGATAGGGTTTCTGGGTTGATACTGCAGGTGAAGACACTTCACTAGCAAGACTGCTCACATTGCACAGTAATTAACTTAGCTCTCACAGTGAGTGGAACAGCATCCCAGGCTCAAGGGGTATTTCTTTCAAATGGTAGGTAATGCACAGAGTAACTATATAATTTAAATATTTCATCAGTTCCGACATTGTTGGTCATGGTTACTTCAGGTTATATGGAGATATGTGTAGAATATAGTCTCCCCATAAGTGAGGTGCTTTCCCTGTGCATTGAAGGTTAACAATTTCAGCCTTATGTGTGTCTGTTAGTAATTCATTGGTTTATTTGTTGTGTCTTCTCCATTCACACTGTTAGTATAACTTCTCATAACCATGAGTGCATCTGTAGGATATGTCATGCTAACACATTCAGTCAGTCTCCAAGAGTCAGTGTGATTCCTAGCCACAGTGGGAATACAAATTCATGCAAAGTTCCTATAGGTATAATGGTGGGTGGGTGGGGTACTAGAAGTAATTTGGAAGGTAAAAGGAATGCAACATGAGAAACAAAACAACTGTGATTTAGTGTTTTTACAGGAAACTAAGGTGAAAGTAAAGCAAGCTGTCTTTTCTAAATGGAAAGGCCAATATTCTGCCTCTTGTACTTAGCTTAGTCCAACAAGAGGGGGATGGGTTGCCATTTTGTTCAAGATATCCTTGGGATGGATGGTGCAGCAAGGACAGAAAAATGAGGGCGGTATACATTTGAGTTTAGGAATTCATACCTAATCCAAATACTTAATACTGGTCAACTTGTACAACCCAATTCCAATGCTGTTGGAGTGGTCAAATTGCTGGGTACAGAATTAAGAAGCATTAGCAGCAGACATGATGTTATACTTTTAAGTGAAGATTTTAATGTGGTATTATAATGGGGTTGTGATGGATGGATTAGACCCTTGGTTAGATAGGACACCACCAGTTAATGATAGACTGCCCCACTGTAGGAGACAGTTGCTACAACTGATGGAAGACTATGTTTTAATTGATAATTATCACTTTTCCTACTCTTCTGCAAATTAATATATGTTCCTGTGTCAAGTAGGCTCAGCTAGTAGGTTTTGATATGTGGCAAATAAGTTGGTAGCAAATCTCTTGGTTTATGGAGACAGAGATTGACCCAGTTACCAAAACAGATATTACCCTAGTGAGGTAGCAGATTATGCAAAGTTAATCTAGTGTTACAATCAATGACATCTGCAGGCCATTAGGCAATGGAGCCTTGATCTGCTTCTTCTAAAACAACTTAGTTCCTTAACTCAAGCAGGCAATGGATAGCAAATTATTGGGCCCAATATGGAATATCTCATACTCATATTCTTAATGTATGGTTAAATTTTAATAAATCATGTAGATCCAGGGTATCTAGCTATGCACACAACAAAAACTAAATCTACAAGAGGAATAAGCTGGTTTGGAAAGTGCAAATAGCTAAGAGAGTAGAGGTATGTGAGTGAGAGATGTCTCAATATAATTTTGTATTGAAAATGAGGACAACAGAAGAAATGTGGCAGACAGCTCCTATATATGAAGATGCAAGAGAGATGGGATTGCTACAAATTATTATTTTGGGTCAGGGGTATTAAAAACAATACATTACTTGCACTTAAGCTAATGGAACATAGCAGAGAGAGAGAGAGAGATGACAATTCTGTCGATATGTGAGGAATAGTGGAATCATTTGTAAGGATGTGAACATTAACAATAGGATCTTAGCACATGCCAACAGAGAAGATGCTCAGATCAGGGACATTCATGACTGGGATGATTTTCACACTTATTGTGTTGGGCTAACAATTCTGAGGATTCCAATTCCCATGAATGAGGCTCTAGGCTGGCTCTGTAAGTGTTTCTGAAATAATAACACAACTGACGCTCTACCAGTCAGAAAAGATCCAGGTTTCAATGGTCTTACTCCTAACTTCTATAAAAAATTTTAAACAAGAACTAGTGAATCCTCTTTACTGCTTTTATCAAGCAGCTATCATGCATAATATATTTTCATTTGAGACCATATTGATTAAAGTAATAATGTTCCCTAAGCCATCCAAAGACTCTACTGACCCTAATAACTATCACCCTATTTCTCTACTCCAGACTGATCTGAATATCTTTATGAAAGTTTTTGCCAGTAGTCTGAACCCCATAATATCTCAGATTGTAGGCCCTAACCATATGGACTTTATAAAGAATCATGTGGCAGCCCTAATTTATTCAGACAATGGCTCAACACCCACGCAGTTTCCCAAGCATTAAACAGAGAAGCCGCTGCAATTCTTTTTGACTTTATGCAGGCTTTGGATTCTATTCTATGGACCTTTTTATGGCAAGCCATGACCAAGTTGGGTTTTCCACAGCAGTTTATAGAACAGTGTAAAATTTGGTACACTAACCCATCAGCTCAAGTATACACTAGCAATACATTATCCAACCCCTTCTCACTACCCAGAAGAATTAGGCAAGGGGGTACCCTTCCCTCTCTGCTATTTGTTATAACCATTTAAATTATGGTTATCTAATTATCACATAGGTTGCATCGCTGGAAAATTTCCATTTTGGGGATAACTAGCCCACTTTTGTCATGGTTCAGATGATTGTGCAATATGGAGTTCCTTCAATGACTGTCTAAGTTTACGGGTCTGTCTATCTGTCAACATTAATAAATCTGCTATCTTTCCACTGAGTGATAGAGAACAGGAAGATTTATGGGCAGTGAAGCAGCTTCCTGTTAAAACAGTATATGAGCATTGCTACCTCAGCATTAGAATGCTAGCCAATTTCCATTGGCAAGCAAATGTGCATACTGAATATTGCTTGCAGGATATTAAAGCAAGTCTGTAAAAGATATGTAATATAGTCTGATTTTTTTTAAGAAAATTCAAGCAATCAAAATGTTATCATGACTAAGATATTGTTCTTGGTCAGACATCTTCCCAATACAATTTTCTCCACTTTTTTAAGCAATATCTGATGTCCTGCAATAAATTGTTATGGGATGACAGACACCCCCCCCACCCCAGAATTCTGAGGTGGTAAATTATGATTTTCAGACATAAGGGTGGATTTGGTCTGCCTGATTTGTCTATGAATGGGCCACCCTAGGATGGTACTTCAGCAAGGTGCAAGCAGCATCCCCACAAATGTAACTCACAATGGAACTATATTTAAATGGTACTGCGGTGGTGGAGCTGCAGTAGCATTGTCGCCTCACAGTAAGACATTGTCCTGTCTGATTCTCAGCTAGGGCATCCTCTGTGTGGAGACATACGTGAATGGGCGTACCTTTGTTGAAGGTTCTGCATCAGGGCCGGCAACTTGGCACGTAAAAACCTACTGCCAATCATTAGCGGACTGGAGTTCCGCTGTGGTGACCCCTAACTTGGAAAAGCCGAAAGACACAACAACAACACATACTGAGTCAACTAAGATTAACCCTTCTGAAAAACTGTGGGACCAGGGACGACTAGATAAATGGTTTGAATGCAGAGGATGGTTAAAGGTCAGGCAACAGATTGCTACCTCTCCTCTTTCTCCTATTTGGCATAATGACAGCATCAGAATGAATCAGTCCAGAATTTAGTCTCCAGATTGGTTTGAAACACTATTCTGTTTGTGAGGGATCTTACTGAATTTGCTTCTTACACCTACCTTTCTTGCCAGAATTTGAGAACACACTTTCTTGAAGTTTAAGTAAATGGTGGCAGTATTTACAATTGTGAACTGCTCTAGATGTAGTCTGCAAAGTTCTTAGGTGACTAAGGGGGTCTACTTTGAATCTCATTTCACTGAATTTCATTTCAACCCATCCACTTTGCTGAAAACTCAAATTACTGAAAACTCATTTCACTGAATCTCATTTCAGGTAACTGCAGTTAGCATATATGGCACTGCGTAGAGTACTGTAAGGCAAGTAAAAAGTATATACCCTTTTCCTCACTGTAGTGCGATTCTGGAGTTAGTATATATATAGTTGGGGGGTACAGCTCCCCACATTGGGGGGTGTAACCCCCCCTACTTAGTCTGAGTACATATTGTCTTCTGGAGAGAGTTAGTCATTGGTGTTGTAACTATGCATGCTATTGTTTAAAATGCATTGTTTTGAAGTTTTTGGTAAAATACAATATAAAACAAACAAGAAGGGGAGCTATGCCACCCACACCCCTAAATATATACTTACTCCAGGATCGCACTACAGTGGGGAAAAGGGCATATAGCTTTTACTTGCCTTTACAGTACTTTACACAGTGCCATATATACTAAGTTCAGTACAGTGAAATGAGATTCAGTGAAATGAGTTTTGAGTAATTTGTGTTTTCAGTGATGTGGTCAGGGTGAAATGAAATTCAGTGAAATGGGATTCAACAAAGCAAAGTAAACCCTACTAAGGTTATGTTTCCCAAGGGGGTGGCTGTGACCTTGTGGACCCAAGGATTGTTTAATAAAAAAAAAATTGATATGCTCATGTCAGGACCCATAATGATAAGTTCCTATATGATATTAAAGATAAACAGTCAACTTATTGTGCACATCAGATTATTGAGAGACAATGGACCAAATCTGTGCAGCTGATCACCGATCCCTAGCTGCTATAGCTGTTAAAATTTTAAATCTCAAACTGATCTTCCATTGGCACCTTTCCCCAGAACCCCCTCCTTGTTTGTTTTATATTGTATGACCTCTTTCTTCCTGGATGTAAAACCCAGATCAAATCTTATGAATCATGGAATCCAGAAATGCTGCTGACAGGGCCCACTTCATCTGCAGATTATTTTCACTTGATTTGGTCAAGTCCCAAAGTCAGACAGTTATAGTATAGAACAATAGCTTGTGTTACTGCAGATCTTCAGAGGCTGGTGCCAGGACCCAAAGGCACACTATTTTGGTTCCTGGGTATCACCAGTCAACAGGCAGATCTCAAAACCATAGAGTACTTATGGCTAAGCATTGTAGTACTAACCCTAGTGACTTTGCTTCTTTCTACATTGGAAAGAATTTAAATCCATCTGGACACATGAATTTCATATGTTGTGTAATAAAATAAAAGCTTGGTCTTGCTCTCCACTAGGTATGAAGACTTGTAGTAATTCATGGCCTACCTTGTTGTTTACAGTGGAAAATGAATGACTTAATAGTCTATATATGTACTCATCTGTTTTTTTATTTTTTATTTAACAACAAGTTCACTGATATGTTTAACTGCTTTTCCTTTTTCTGTCTCTCTTTCTCACTCTCTGTTTTTTATAAGCACAGGACATTTTACTCTGCTTGTTCTGGTTGATCATTCCTATTGCACAATAAATGCTTTCTTTGCAAAAAAAAAAAACATGATGGGTGTTTCCACATCACATCAACCAAAAAATAAAGTTTTCGGTATGAGCACAAACTCTAGAAGGATCGTGTCAGGGAAGGGTTTAGGAGAACAGGAATAACAGACTGTGCACCTTGTTGCGGATAGTAACGCAACAGTGTAAACATTGGCTCTAGGTAATTTGGTCATACATTCATATGTGTGTACTAGGCTAATGGCCCTGGAGCCTTTACAAGCCTAGCCCACAGGATTACCCTGGCATCGTACCACCCAACCTTAGTTCCTAGTGCCACTGTCGAGTCGAGCCACTGGAGTGATCCCCGGGGTGAATTTTCTATTTCCCATCCACTCATCCAGATTTCTCTTGAAGAGGCCCAATGAGGTGATTTGCTTGACATGTATGGGAAGTCTATTCCATAGCATGGGCAGTCTCTACATTCGGAACCTGTCCCTCCAGCATGTTCTGTTGATTGTGTTAATGAGTTTGAGGTCTCTGGAGCGTGTGGTGTGGAAGGATTGGGATTTCTTTAGATGTAGCATTTCTAACAGAGCTGGGTCAGACATGGCTTTGTAAGTCAAGCAGAGATCACCTCTAAGTAGGCGATATGAGACAGAGAATAGTTGGAGTTTTTTTGAAGTCTGTCCATATAGGACAAGTGTTTAAGGCATAGTAACCTCTTTGTGAAGTACTTTTGCTGCCTCTCCAGTTGTTGCAGGTGTCTAGTGAGGTACATGCTAAATGGGGCATTGTGTGGCAATGTGGTGGTCAAAAGAGAGGTTGCTGTCAACCTGTGTTCCCAGATCTCTTATAACACCTTCTGTTTTCAGTGAACTACCATCAAGGTGGTAATTCAAGGATACCGGGTTTTTCCCAAAGGGGATGAAGACACATTTTTTGGCATTGAGTTTAAGGCCATGGTTCTGACACCAGTCATTGGTCTCATTGAGGCCTTTCTGTAGGATGTTAACATCACTTGGGGAGTTATTAATAGCTCCCAACTTGCAATCATCTGCAAACTTTGTCAACCAGAGTCCCTTCATGTTGACTAATGTTTTAAAAATAGGCATTGGTATTTGCTAGTGATACATGGTTTGAGCACCTGGTCTACTCCGACCTGTATACACCAGGGACTCATGCTAATGCTGGGAGGGGGTCTATGTGCCCCTGTTGGCCTGTGTGTGTGTGTGTGTGTGTGTGTGTGTGTGTGTGTGTGTGTGTGTGTGTGTGTGTCAGACAATGTCCATTATGGGATAGCACTGTTGAGTAAAACTGGATGTAAAATCAATAAAACTGCCAAAAATCAACTAAGGATTGCTGTATTCAACATATGTTCACTGCCAGGTTGTAGCTTGGAAAGTAGATGACATGATAGTAAAAATGTTGCTGGATATCCTCTCTATCTAGGAAATAAAATGGAAGGACAATGCAGCAAAGCCAGCAGGCTTGGGATCCTGAGTCTACTACTCAGGGGTAAGACAGACTCAAAATGGTGTGGGAATTGTCATGAGGGAGAAGGGCAGGCTGCAAAAGATAGTGAGGGATGTCATCAGAATTACTGACTGACCCATGGCAATTAGGCCTCTGCTGAAAATGGGTACTTATTACCTGCTCAGACTCCCCCTATATTCAAATGTCAATAAATAAATAAATAAATAAATTGCTGTTTCCTCATGTGCATTTATGGTTTTTAAAAGGTTGGTTAAATGCATGACACACCAGCCCAACTGCATGGTAAACTGTACTCCTGAATAACCTTATACAAAATAAAGCAGAATAATATCTTTTGAGAGCCAGTTCTTCTAAACTTGATTTTTGAAAAGTAAATCACTCTAAAATCAACAAGAGTGTTTTCCATTTACTCATTCTGAACACAAATTCTTGTAGGAGAGCGCCATTCTCAGGCAATTATTTTCAGTGTTATGCTCTGAAATGATCTTTGTGAAGTAGGGATTGTGGGACACTAAAATAGCCACAGTAGACATGCCTGAGTGCTTAACATCCCATAAAAGACATTTAGATGAATCCAAGGCAGATGTACTTCCCCACTAGCTCAAAAAATGGCTACTTGAAAGGTGATTCATGATAGAATAACCAAGTGATATTTGGACTGCTAGAAGGTGAAAAATAACTAATATCAATTATTTCCTAAAGTGTTTGTCCTTAGACACTTAGGTAATGTCAGTGATGGAAGTGGTACTACTTCTGAAAGATTTTACCATGTTTTCTGACCCACACCTGCACAAGCTGAATTCATAACACCAACAAATAAACGGGTACTTGCTCCTCTGGAAAACAAAACATTATTCAAGTGGCTAGAGTATTTTAACCACTTTTATGAGAGAGCTATCACCTGCATATTGCTTGAGATTTTGCCTGGATATCTTTATAGCATTTATGTGGTGTTTTTGTTATAGTCACTAAATTGGAATAAAAGTAACCAATGGATCACAAAGTCTTGTAAAGGATTTATTATGATTATAACCCGATGGTGCTTCTGTCTGTAAATGATCTGAAAAAATGAATGCATGACTTGTTCAAGAAGTATTTTTTTAATGTATAGTACATAGTTTCACTTAATTATACTGTGGTTGTCTACTGTGATTACATCTGAAGAAGACTGTACACAGTTGTAGCAGCTGATGCCTGGGTATTCCTGTGCTAGAGAAAGCAGAAGCCTGTCTTCCTGGTTTTGTGTTATTCACTGAATGTGCTCCTTTCAGACCATTGACTCTGTAATAAGTATAATCACCCTGGCAACATCTGTGACTTGCTTCTCAGTGACCAGCTTGGAGTTACTACTATTGTTTGGCTTCTAATGAGAGAAGGTGCTAAGGTGCATTGACTCCAAACAGTGTATAATTGCAGTGACATCAGCACATGTAGTGTCATTGCCTAGTCATCATTCTTGGAAAACCTAGTTATCTTTTTTCACTAAATACTTTTAGCTTAGCTACCAACTAATATAATATTGGAGTGTCACTGTAAATATTTCACCCATAAATCTTCAGGGTGGGCTACAATAGTTTCCCTTCAAATCCTGAGTATTTTGACAAGCCTGCTCCTCCATCCACTAGAAACATGACTCTGCAGTCCATTGTCACCCCATCTGTGGTCAATCTGATTAAATTAGTTGTAGTAAGACTATGTAGCAACTGCCTTATACTCACCAACATTTCCTTACTTCTAGCAATTGATAATACAACCTGCAAGGGATGTAATTGTCTAAGGAATAGGGAGGCAAATCTCTTGCATCAGCCTACTGTTGGTAAGCCTCTTACCTCCACAACACCATACTGATCACAACACACTACTACTACGACCACAATTTATGTTGAGGCTTTAAGGGAAAAAAAATGCCCAAAACCTTCTAAAGCACAATTTAAAAGATCCCATCCTCCAGTACACAACACAATTCTTACCTGTTTTCCACTCACACTTACTGCAAATCTACAGCTTACGCAAGATTCACTAGTAAGGCAGGACTAAGTCCATAAGGTACACTAAGTCTGCTTCCATTCAGGGCAATGTTTTCATCATAGATAAATCTATAGATAGGCATACAGATTATATATTCACCAGACCAGACATGAACTTGGTGACTGTAAGCTGCTTGTTCAATGCCAGGATATGTGATGTCACAAGAGCCTTAAGATGTCTAGTGCCAGGATTTCTGATGTCACAAGAGCCCTAAGGTCCCTTAAGCCAGATAAATATGACTATGACCTTCAAATGGCATATGTGGGAGTGAATGTCCTGGGGTATTTCAAGTAGAAGACATGCAGAAAGACATAATGTAACTTGTTATGCATGTATTAAAGGCACGAAAAAAATGATATTGAGTAGTACTTTGCCTTTACCAAGAATAATACCTAAATATTGCAACATAATTAGGTTTAGCAGTTGGCAAAATAATTGCCACCATTCTAAGGAGATTCAGTATATGTCAGCCTGGTATGTGATGGCACATAAAGCTTCCTGTTTCATCAGATATATTTTGTACCTCTCATACCAGGGCTTCTGCATATTGTCTAAAGTCTTTGCTGCCCCCTTAGTGACCTTTTGGGTGGTGTCCACGTTCTAGACATGTCTACATTGCAAACTCAAACTCAGGGTGGCAATACTCAATTCTAGGAGTCTGAATATGCCTGAAGTTGAGACCCTTCAGCAATTAAAACACATTCATATTTGTGTAGTTCCAAAGACAGGGTTTTAGAACAATGACATCACTTCCTATGCACCAGCGTTTAGTATTTATCATATTTTCAGACTCTCTGGAAACTGTGGGGTACTATCTGTATTTATCAGAAACGCTAGCTCCTCAAATTACATTCTCTGCAAATCTAACTTTGAGTTCAAAGAGGTCCTGATCACCCTTAACAAATTCAGCTATTACTTCACTGTTGCTACAGAACCTCATTGATATCTCAAAAGATCAAAGAAATTACCTTAACATAACTGAAGGGTTAAATGTCAAACCAAATATCTTCTTAATAGGGGACTTTAGTTATCCAAGCATAACAAGCACATGTACACCACTAAAATGGATACATTCTGTTCTTTCTAAGCTTTCCTAATACTAGTGTACTGAGGCAAATTGTAAAGCTACCCACTAGATTCTAATGTCATTGACCTGATCCTTATTAACATAACTCCTTTCTGTGCCTCACCCTGCATGTCCGTATTATTGATTAAATCTGACCACAAACCAGTCAATTTCTCTGCCAGGCCTAGTGGTACCACCTTACTTCTCCAGTGCAAATCTACTTTACCTTATAGAGGATCTATCTAAAATTTGAAACAATATTTTGCAAATGGATCCAATTGAGAGGGCTGCTGAATTCACATCAGATCTTTACCAGTACCTAAATAGCTGCATAGAAAATACAGTACCCAGTCACACTAAATATAATGCCAAATTCAGGAATAAATATATTTGGTGGAAATCCGGTATAAGTATATTATATAACAAAGAAGGAAAACAATGAAACATTCCTCTCCCTCTATCTTGAGATCATGATGAAACTTGCCAAAAGGGAATGTAAAAGCACTATTAGAGAATGTATAACAGACACTGAGTTTAAGGTCATTGCAGGTATCTACAAATCTTTCTTCAGTTATGTCAGAAAATTAAGGAATAATGTCCAACAGTGCACTGAGCTCATCCATAGTAATATCACACATCTTACTTTAAATGATTTAAGCAATATATTAGGAGACACATTTATTGATAACTTTAGCATACTTACCCACGTCGTTGCCCCCATTGTGCCTGAAAACTTAGCTTCCCTTGGATTCACTTTAGAAAAAAATCGTTCAATCCCTTTGAAAAGCAAAAAATAATCCAACTACACTAACAAATACACAAGATATCTACTAATGTATAGGTTTCTAACTTAGCATATTCCCAGTCTACGGAATAAGGAACCACTGCAAATCAAACACAGTACTACTTTATATGGTTTTGTTTTATAGGTTCATAGTAGGTTAACTGCTCTGAAGGGACATTTTAACTCTAGCTAATAACCTGAGATCAGAATCAAACACTTTACCTTTTGTCTGTGAAGTAAAGACCTTAACCATTATGCCAACCTCATTGCTTATTTGTTTTATTTATTTATTTACTTACTTACTTGTTAAATGGCCTGGACTTTTGACCATTCTCCGCCCCAACACTGGTCCACTAACAAGTGGGCACAGAAAGAAATGCATAATTAGGAAAAAGCAATCCACACCATGCACAATCTAAATTCTAGTTCATTGGCAGTAAATAACAACCATCAACAGGTACAAATGCATTACCAAAAACATGAGTTATAAGCATGAGTTGTGTTGTTGTTGTTGTGTCTTTCGGCTTTTCCAGGTTAGGGGTCACCACAGCAGAACTCCGGTCCACTAATGATTGGCAGTTGATTTTTACGTGCTGAGTTACTAGCCCTGATGCACAACCTTCAACAAAGGTACGCCCATTCACGTATGTCTCCACGCATAAGACGCTCTAGCTGAGAATCGAATCGGACAGCATCTTACTGTGAGGCGACAACGCTACCGCAGCACCACCACCGTGGGCAAATGAGTTGTGTACAGATCTACAATACAGAAACACATAAGATAATGTTTAGAGCAGCAATTAAGGATTCTGGATTAAAGACATTAATATGTCCAGTACAGATAGTCTAAATTATCTGGTATTAACCATTGTCATGGTAGCAATCACACTAGGATGCTTTAAGAAGATGGTCTTTGAGGACATGCTTAAAGGTCTCAAGTGTATCGAGGATTTTTACTTCTGTCAAGAAGTGCTTCTAAATGGCTGACCTAGTCTAAATAATGGTCTTTAGAAATACTAGTTTTGAAATGTATACAGCATTTTGGGATCATCTCGGGATATTGATTTGGTGAGTGCTTTTTTCAGATATGGGTAGTAACTCAGGTTTAAAATTTAAAAAAATAGAGTGCAGAGAAGAAAGGTGTTCCTATATGTTATGGATAGACACTTGGTGTCATTAAGTAGGTCACAGTGGTGTATGTAAGGACTTGCTGGAAGAATAAATCTTAAAATTCTGTTTTGTGTTATTTTTCTAATCTCTTGAGTATTTTTAGAGAAAAGTAGAGCCAGCACAAGAACACCGTGTTCAAGTTTTGGAATTAGAACATTTTTGCTAATTGCAGTTTGGAAATTAGTCAAAGAAGATGTGTGATTTAAGAGCTTTAGTTGCACTTGCACCAAAATTTTGTGATTAGTTATTTTAGCTGTAAGATTTTATCTGTGTGAACAGTAAAGGAGAGGAGAAGAAAGTGATGGGTTGAACATCAGCCCAAGATACCTCTGCTCTGAGACACTGGGAGTGATGCTACTTTGGTTGACTTTTAATCATGGAAGGGGTTGGGGGGGTTCGAAGACACTCTTTTTAGTTCGAAAGGCTATCACATTAGTTTTTCCATGAAAGAGTTTATTTTTAAGAGGAATTTACAGAGGTTGACAAAAGTGTTTTGTAATTTAGCATGTATGTTGGAATGTGTTTGGTTAGATTGAGTAAGAAAAATAACTTTATAGCACTTGACAATATTGAGATGGGAAAGTTCAAATGGATGACTGTCGATAAAGAGAGGGGTCTAATACTGAGCCGAGAAGGAACTACTGTGTTAAGTTTTGCAATACCAGAGAATGAATTATTTTAGTAAATATGAAATATATATATTCAATTTTCCTAGTTTATTAAGCAGGAACTTATGGTTAATGGTTCCAAAATCTCTGTTCATATCAGCATAATGAGTCAATCATTTATGCTGTTGTAAATAGAGGCAGTGCCAGTGAAGAGAACTGTCAGGGAATTGAATGAGTCGTGAAAACCATGTTGCCCATTGTAAACAAGGTCAAAGCTATTTATATGTTAAAAAGTTGCTTGTATAACATTTTTCTAAGATTTTTTTGTAGTGAAACAGAGGTTTATAATCAATTGGTAGTCCTTACTGTCAGTGCAGGTGATTGTTTTTTTTTTTTGGAGTAGGATTACAATTACATGGCAGAAAATGAGTACTGTACCAGTTGAAAGTGAAAGGTTAAAGATATGATTGATGTGATTTCTGAACGTAGACCCTGAGGAGTTTACCTTTAATTGCTGTAGCTTAGCTTCCTTGACTGAGATGTGAGAGAATCGGAAGATGGCAGGAAATGATGGTAGAGGGTAATGTTGTGGGGAAGAGGGGGATCTTAGATGACAGAGTGAAACTTATCAGTAAGATCCCATAAAGAAGACAGAAGAAAATTCTAATGTCTATAATTCTAAATGTTCTATAATAGCTTTATTTAAGTGGAACAATGTATTTATTGATTGGTGGGTCCATATTTCCAGCAATCAGTTGTGTTATTTCTTGCCCAAACTGCTGTGGTTTTGGTTTGGTAAACAATTTATTTTTGTTTAAGAAACAAGGCCTTTGCTGCTTTTGTGGCTCCTCTGGTGGAACTTCATAGACTGAGGCAATTTTGATAAAGTTGTACATTAGACAGGTCTTGTTTCCAGGCTATTTTGGGATAATCTCTATACTTCACTTAGGCTTTGTAATCATCTGATAGCCTGGGGCATATTTGAGATCTGCATTTCTTTTTGATGACTGAGTAGAGGGTATTCTGAATGTGAACAATTTGTCAATAAACTTCATGGAGAAGTAAGGGGCTTGAAATTCTGTACAGAATTGACCAGGCATTAGCTTTTGGGTAGGAATTGAGGGGGCTTGTATTTATATTTGGGAAAGAGCTACCGGTGATAATTTGCAGGGGTCTCTGATTTTTCTGAAAGGCAAAGTGTGCAGCAAAGGGGCAATGGGAACATGGGTATTTAGAAGAATGTCTATATGTGAGCACCTATGTTGGATGTTAGTTTTTAAGTGTTAGCAGAATACAAATTCTCTTTCATGTATAAATGTTCCTCCTTTTCTGCCTCTTCCAGAAGCATTATTACCTTAAAGTTTTCTTTATTTTTTGTAACATAAACATTTATTCACTGCCATTGTACTATGCAACATAATTCCATCCCATGGATGAAAAGTTTGCTGACAGTCACTAGTAGTCATGTACGGATCTCCAAACCACAGGTGTTGTGGCCTGAAATAAAATATGAATGAGGAGAATGGACTTCCCCAGACCTCATCAAGCCTAAACTGAATGAAGTACCATCTGCTCAAATTCAGCTAGGGATTACTGTGATTTCTGAAGTGATGTTGTTGAAGATTCCTTTCCTTTGGGAGATCTGTACCAGCTTCTCGTCTGCATTTTTGCAGTGGTGACATATCATATTTAAGGGTGTAGGGACTGTGCCCTTGCCTCATCTCAAAAAAAAAAAATGTTTTTTTTTCCAGATTGATGTTATGACTAGTTAGCTATTTTCAACTAGTATAACCTTGTCCGGATGTAACTTGATGAGTCATACCGGAAACAAGAAAAGCCCATTGTTTACTTCACCATCACTAAATTACTGCAGTGACTGACACAGAAGACAGGTGGAAGTTGATATGTTTTCAGATATTGTCTTGACACAGAAGAGAGGTGGAAGCTGATATGCTTTCAGATATTCTTCTGACACAGAAGAGAGGTGGAAGCTGATATGTTTTCAGATATTCTCCTGACACAGAAGAGAGGTGGAAGTTGATATGTTTTCAGATATTCTCCTGACACAGAAGAGAGGTGGAAGTTGATATGTTTTCAGATATTCTCTTGACACAGAAGAGAGGTGGAAGTTGATATGTTTTCAGATATTCTCCTGACACAGAAGAGAGGTGGAAGCTGATATGTTTTCAGATATTCTCTTGACACAGAAGAGAGGTGGAAGCTGATATGTTTTCAGATATTCTCCTGACACAGAAGAGAGGTGGAAGTTGATATGTTTTCAGATATTCTCTTGACACAGAAGAGAGGTGGAAGTTGATATGTTTTCAGATATTCTCCTGACACAGAAGACAGGTGGAAGTTGATATGTTTTCAGATATTCTCCTGACACAGAAGAGGTGGAAGTTGATATGTTTTCAGATATTCTCCTGACACAGAAGACAGGTGGAAGTTGATATGTTTTCAGATATTCTCCTGACACAGAAGAGAGGTGGAAGTTGATATGTTTTCAGATATTCTCCTGACACAGAAGAGAGGTGGAAGCTGATATGTTTTCAGGTATTCTCTTCTTCTCTTCTGCATTAATAATAGGAATAGTGGCTACAGAGATGCCTGCACCATTCATTCATGGTCATATGTGACGATGCTTGAATCTGTTTTACTAATGAATGTGTGAGATCACTGAAGTATTAAATGTAAATTCTCTCCTATCCATAACTGAAAAACCTCTTTTCTTACCTGCTGTTGACTTGGATATGCTCTTTTATCACATATATGTCTAATACCACTGTTTTTCCCAGTTTTCTGTAACTATAAAACTGCAGTGTCTGAGATATTTTTGTACTATGGCAGCATTAGGTTTCAGAGAATTTGTCATTTTAGACAGAGCACATAGTCATCATAATGTGTGTTCTATTTTGTGATGTTTACTGCTTGTAAAACTGTCAGTCTGCTTTCTGCTTAGAATCTATTTTATTTTGCTTAAAAATGCATGTAATAAAAATTGTAATGAAGTCATGGTAAATTCTAGAAATTACACAACAGTCATTTGTGTAATTCCTGGAATTTCAGTCCAGGAAGATAAATTTTGATCATTTAATAACTCTAATTAAGTTTTTCTGGCTATATTCATCAAGGGTGAATATGGTTGGAGTCTCGAAAGGGAGGCAGAATGACTTATAGCTTATGATGACAGAAACTGCTGTACTCAGCACTCTATTTCTGTAAATTAAAATAAAAGAATAGATTAAAAGAAAATGGCGAGACCAGTCTGTTCAAGCTGTAAAGTATTCTCTTTGGCTGCTAATCACAGACATTGGTTTGTCATTTGTTCAAATGCAGACAGACTGCTTAAGATAATATGTTTCTCTGATGCTTTTTAACATGCATAAAGTAGCCTTTTTCCTAGTTGTAATGCTTTTGATACAAGAGGAAATTATCAGTATCATCTGAAGAAATGTTGCTATGTTACTTTTTGTAAATAGGAAGCAATTAAGTCCAGCAGCTACTATAGTGGGTTTGAATGGTTTTAACCCTGTTTTACAGAATCTGCTGCATTCATTCCCTGGGTATGAGAGGCAAGTGTAGCGAAAGTAGTGCCACCATACACAAGTAGGACTGGAATTTTTGATTTAAGCCTTAACAGTTGCTCAGCATCTTTTCTGTTGTCCAAAGTGTTGGTGCGTAAATGGTCATTGTGATGTCCTACCACATCTCCATTTGATATGAGCAGCTTGTTCTGCCCCCTTGACGATGAGCAATGTCATGTGATTTCTGGTCTACATTAGGGATTCTACCATGGAAAATGTCTCTCTCTCAGTTCAAGTCCCTAATCGAGAACTCAAGAAAAATAGGCCAAATCTTGTCAGTCCTCTTATCCCCTGAATCACTCCAGGGTACTAACCAAAAACAAAAGGTCATTTGGGTCAAAGTCAGGGGTTTATCTTTCTATGTCAATTGTGTTAAGTGTTTTGGAGCTTTTAAATGTGAAGGCTAAGAATAACAGTGGTATGCCAATTTAATTTAGCATTCTAGTAATTCATCCATTCTCTGATTATCTCCATAATACATTTCATGGTCAAAGGGGAGACAAAACCCATCCCTGCAGTCAATGGAAAAGGCATAAAAACTAAAAAGTTCCAGCTCATCAAAGAATGCAAACATGGAGGCAGAGCCTAGATGGCCAACTGAGAGCAGTGAATTTTGAGAGCTACATAAACTAGTATAATAATTTAGGAAAATGTTATTTTCAAGTTTAAAATGTCAGAAATCTATAGATAAACTGCTAAACTACATAAATATGAATTTTAATGGAGATATACAAACATTTTCCTGTCAAGTAACTTGGAAATATATTGAGTCACTGAATATGAACAACTCGAGGAATTCTCATCCAGATGCTGCTTTGAAAAAAAGAACGCAATTGATGACATCTACCTTACAGGAACTATCTTTGAAAATGTATGGCTTTAAAAATGACTTAGAAAACCTCAAATTAAATTCTCAAAAACAGACTGATACTCTTAAGGAACTATTACAGCAGCACTATACAAAAATAACAAATATAGAGACTTCTCTAAATGACATTGAAGGGAGACTCAAAGAAGAAGAATGCCAAAAAGAATTTCTGCTTAAACAGAATACATGGCTGCTTAACAAAATAGATCACTTAAAAAACAGGGAAAGGATAAACAACATAAACATCTTTGGTCTGCCTGAAAACACTGAAAGAGAAGACATTATTTCATTCTTAACAACCTGGATCCCTAAATTTTTGGACTTGAAAGAGGGACTTTCATTTGGAATTGAAAGGGCAAATAGAGCACTGAGGAAACCTCCTTCTAACTCAACAAATTATCCATCTAGATCCATAGTTATTAAATGTATTTCATTTCTGGACACGGAACTAATATTAAAATCTGCTTGGAGAAAATCAGCCTTAAAATACAATGAAGGCCTGATAAGGTTTGGCAATAATTATTCTTCCAGAATACTAGAACATAAGAAAAAAGTCTGGCAAATATTAAAATTGTTGAAACAAAACAACATTAATGCACAGCTGGCCTTTCCAGCCAAGATAAAAATACTTTTTGCTAATGAGATGAGAACCTTTAATGACTTAGAAGAAGCTACTATATTCATCGAAAACACAACATAGTGTCTATCCCAGAAGAAATGGAATGGATGGCCCTTTCTCTTAAAATAATAAAAGAAACAAATCATTGGACTGATGCTAGAAAGAAGAAATAAAAAACTGATTCCAAGATAACTGTCTCTAAAAAGTAACTCTTATAACTACATCTCTCAAAGTATCAAATGATATGGTACATCATTTGTAATCTGTTTTTATTTAAAAAATGTAGGGTTTTTTAAACAACTGAGAAAAGTAATGATTTATTCAGAATGTTCAAAGAGTCCAGTAATTCTTCAGAAAGGTTGGTCAAGATGGGTTACTATTTACATTATATATAACCAAACAAATCAACATATAATATAAACATAGAAGTTTATATTCCCCTACTTGAACTCAGTGAATACTTATGTTGTTCATTTTTCATTGTTTTTACTTATAATAATTTAAGTAATTAATTAACTAATTCAACACGGTACCATTCATCAGATTTCAGGGTCAAATGTAACAAATTAACATCACATATAATAGCATTAATAGTAGAGTGTTTTGAAAAAAAATGCTGTCTTGAAGACTAATGCCTTCTTCAGATAAAGTATGATTTAGAAATGTCATGTATATCCTGGTTAAATAATAGTAACAAGTACAAATGTCATCATTATTCTGTCTAAACATAGTTAATATCAATTATGGCAGGTATCATAGCTTCGAGTGCTGTTTGAGCAATCCTGATATGGTGTGCATGGTTGCAGCCATGTCTGGCAGTTAGTACAAATGTCATTATTATTCTGTCTAAACATAGTTAATATAAATTATGGCAGGTATCATAGCTTTGAGTGCTGTTTGATTAAACCTGACATGGTGTGTGTGTGTGGATGCAGCTGTGTCTGGCATCTCTTGTGTGTTGCCGTTTTTGTCTCCGGGAAGCTGTGTGTTGTGGCTTGTGATCGAGGTTTACTGATGCCTGTGTATTAGGAAGAGACAGTTGGTGTTTTAGCCTGGACCCAGGGGAAGGGGGTGAATAAAACTGTGATTTTGGGGCATTTTGACAGAGAATAGTTTGTTTATACATCTGCTGAGTGAGAGGTGAGAAGGCTGGAAGAATGTGTTATCTCTTGTTGTGGTGGCTTATTGGGAGGTTTCTTTTCTTTTTTTTCTTTTTTTTTTTTTTTTTGATCTGTTTGCTCTCCATTCTTTTCCTGACTGCTGCCTCGTTGAAAAAGATGGAATTTAGACCTAAAGTTGCAGTTAAGTTAAGCTTTGCTTCAGGTACATTATAAGACTCTGGTATGCAGTACACAGACACGCTAACAGAAACAGATGTTCCCAAGTTGCTATGGTAACGGAGACAAAGTGATGATAATGCTTAATGGCTCTGACAAGCCTCTGAGATTATTCTTGGCAATGTTTTTGGTTTAAAAATATATATATATATATATATATATATATATATATATATATATATATATATATATATATATATATATATATATATATATATATATATGGTTTACTATCAGAATTGAGCGTCACTGGTCGAGCGTTGTATAGTCGACATAAGGTCGGAAACACAAATGTCGAAGGCAGTATAATCAATCGAACGGTTTTACCATGGGTCGAGGTAGGTGTACAGTATAATACCCTACTACAAACATCCTCCCTACCTCGACCCATGGTAAAACCGTTCCCGCTGGATTATACTGCCTTCGACATTTGTTTTTCCGACCTTATGCTCGACTATACAACGCTCGACCGAGTGATTCTGATAGTAAACCTATATATATATATATATATATATATATATATATATATATATATATATATATATATATGTAATGGCTGTTTTAAACCACATGTACACATATTGATGGTCTTCCAACACTTTGTTTAGCTCATTAAGTTGATTCTTGATAAAAAAAAAAATTAAAAAAATAATAATAAGTGCAACTTTATATTTAAAATGTATTTTGGTCCAAACAAATTAAGAACTTACATAAGAGTGGAAGTCTGAGTTATTGTGAAAGACTAAGAGCACTTGGTCTTGTGCAAAACTCTTTGCAGTGGTCTGGAAGGTGAGCTTGCTTGTATGTGTTGGGCACATGGGGATAGCTGATTCTAGCGGTGTTTGGGGTTGCCAGGAAGTGCTAGAGAGTCATCAGACTTCCTTTGTGGAAATATCTGTGGGAATGAAAGGTGTGTTGAGTGGTTCACTGACAGAGTGGCCACTACATGGAACATGCTGGTAAAATGGAACAGGACAAATACTGATTTGGTTATTTTAAGAACAGCCTGGAAACACACCACATGAACTAGTGAATGGTTATTCTGGCAATTTTGGATGGGTATTGTTGCCCATGCTTGAAGTACTGATATGTGTGTATGTAAGGATGGAAATATAACCAATAAGAAACTAGAAGGGTCTCATAATTTAAAGGCTATGTACTGTATAAACATGCTTGGAAGGAGCTAATAATAAGAATAAGCATTACAGCTTGTGGTCTCTCAAATAACTAAGCAACAGCCAAGAAAAAAAAACACACACACAATAGTTATGTAATGTATGATTTTAGTAAATTAGAAATAAAATATATAATCGTCATATAAGATGAAGCAGTCTGCTGAATTTAAATATTAAAGATGGGATTTAATAACATGGGCTTATGTATAATAATACTGCTGTCTTAACTTGTCATAAATGACATACACTACATTGAACATCAAGGGGAAGCATGATGATTTTCTCATATAAGTAAATGTGTATAACACATCATATAATTCATTCAACTTGAATTGTAGTTTTTGTAACCCATCTTGACCATATATTATACTTAAGAGGTTACCAAGGTAACTAATGTTTATACATGGCATCAAACTGACAAAGTTGTTCTAGAGAAACAACAGAAGACTGAACTTGAAATGTCACAGAATGTAACAATCATATTCTGAACAAATAGTATTAAATTGACAATAGACAGTTTAATAACATGGGTTTTTGTATAATAACACTACTGTTTTAACTTGTCATAAATAACATACACTATATTGAACATCAAGAGGAAGCATGATGATTTTCTCATATAAGTAAATGTGCATAACAATTCATACAATTGTGTTAACTTGAAATTTTGATTTTGTAACCCATCTTGACCATACATAATGCTTAAGCTGTTACCAAGGTAACAAATGTTTTATACATGACATCAAACTGACAAAGTTGTTCAAGGGAAACAATAGAATCCTGAACTAGGAATGTCACAGAATGTAACAATCACATTTTGGACAAATAGTATTAAATTGACAATAATCACTCAGTTTTAGCTTTGTTGATTATTCAAAAATAGAATGTTGCTATTTAAATCTAAAAACTTTCAGTATATGCCATAAAATAGCAATTTATAAATATGGAAAGGGAACTTGTAATCGTTAATCACAATAAGTGAATTTGTTGTTTATAACTTATAATTTCACTTATTTTATAATAGAAAATGACAGATATGAAAATTCTCATGTGTAAGAAATGGGGGGATGAGGGATGCACGGATAATTAAAATGCACTAACTTTCATCAATGTTCAGATAAAACAAACTTGATGCTTTAGGTAAGTTAGCAACAAACAAAGTGATTACTTAAATGCTGGCCAACAGTGAAATATAACTTCTGATATATCCAGTAAAATGCATTGTATTATAAACATTAGATAATTTATATTAATACGTTTTGAAAGACTTCATCAATAAGGGTGAATATGTTAAATAAATGTGTGCTATAATATTTTACTGAGATTTTATGTATGATACATCCTACTTTACTATGATTGAATTGCTTGCCATCTATCTTTCATGTAAATATTAATTGCTTATACAATATGTAGACATTTATACGGTATTAGAATTCTGCCTAATCTACAATAGTACTATAATTGTTCAAAATAATATAAATATTGCTTATTCCTATTACAAATATTCTCCATATGCTAATTCAATTTATGGAGCTCAGATGTTCTGGATTGTCAAAGTATGAGTGATAATCTGATGGACTTAGGTTTATCCATCAGATTAGGAATGATTTTCATTCCATGGCTAGTGCAGATCTTAGTTTTGTTAACATTTATTCATTTAAATTTGTTATTTCACAAAAATATTTTTAGCATGCCTGACCAAAACATTACTTTATTGGAAAACACTCAAAATATAAAACTGATAATTTCCTTTAAATGCTAAAACATACACTTTATAGTTATCAAAGGAAAATGTTTAATAATCACAATAAAACAAAAAATACATAGTCTAAATAACCTAAGACGGATTTAATTTTATTATCTTTAAATACCAATGGCTTAATCCTAGCAAGAGATCAAATCTACTGAAATATTTAAAAATGAACAAAGCACAACTTGTCTTCCTTCAAGAAACTCATTTCAAAACAAATGACAATTACAAAAGGAATCCTAAGGAATACATGATATTGGCACAATCCACTTATAAGACAAAGACAAAAGGGGTAACAATTTTATGGAAAACAAATGTGATTAACCCAGAAATCATTTATAATTATGAAGAAAAAGAAGGCCTTATGGCATTAGTAATAGTTAAATATAGTAACAGAATATGGACCCTAGCCAATCTATACTGGTTCCCAGGCATTGGAACAGGAACTGTTAAAAAACACTTGGATTTCATTTCCAATAATTATAAAGGCAACATAATATTAGGAAGAGATTTTAACTGTGTATTTGATATTTCTGAAACTACAAATAAAAGACCGCTGCATACATTTGCTGTATCAAAAGCTTTAAACAAGTAGGGTAGAATCATTTCATCTTGTAGATACTTTCAAATTTAAAGAAGACAAATCTTTGTTGTTTTCCCATCAAGATCACAGATTTGGTACCCAAACTACAACAGATAAAATATTTGTTGCCCATAACTTACACTCTAAAATCATTAACTTCTCAATCACTCCCTGCCCCTTTTCAGACCACAATACATTGCTACCAAAACTTTAAAATGTATACAAACCATTAGTTATTAACACCAGAGTTTCAACATATATAACTAAAATTAAAGAGTTCCAACCCTGGTTATTATCTGAACTACAGTTCTCCTTAGATATTAATTACACCACAAAGATAAATACAATAATGATATGGGACTCATTAAAAGATTACATATATGGTAAAATGCTAACTTGGTATAAAAAAATCAGAGAATGGAATTCTGAATTATTAGATCTACAATCCAAACCTTTGTCAGTAAAAGCTGAAAAAAGTAAAAATCATTTGGAGATGAAAAAGAAAGTAGAAGTATTAAACAATAAATACAGTGAAATTCTAACACATAAAACTAGTTTAGCTTTAGAAAAACTAAAAATGTATATTTTGCCCACTTTTCCCAAATATCTACATAATTTATCCACAAGAATCAAAATACAATCAAAAGCTAATAACATTAAAAGTATCTTCCAGGAAAAGAAAGAGAAAATGTCTTGGATATAGGTGACATTCCTGATGCCTATAGAAATCACTATATGGGACATTTCCAAAAATAAAATACACATATCTATCAATTAAGTCTAGATGAAAAATGTTCAAATATAAAACATACAAGAAAAATTAAAACTAGATCTGCAAGCACCCATATCCTACAAAGAAATTACAGATACAATAAAAGAGGATAAAAATAGTAAAGCTCCAAGTATAGATGGCATAATTATGGAAATATATAAATTTGTTCCTTCAAAGATACTATCCCTCTTTCATAAAACTCTATTATAAATTCAGCCACAAGCTTTAATACCACCCTTTTGGTTCCTTAATCACACCAATCCTAAAGGAAAACAAATCCCCAAACCTCTGTACCTCATATAGACCTATACCATTATTAAATAATGACTGTAAGATATTTATGACAATATTAACTAACAGAATGAAAATACCACTATTCAAAACAATAAATAATGATCAAACTGGATTTATGTATCATAGACACACACATGACAATATTAAAAGGATAATTTCTATTATAGATTATGTTAATAAAGAAAACAAAGAAACATAATTGGCTTAGATATTGAGAAAGCCTTTGTTTCCCTAAATTGGGACTATTTATTCAAAATCCTAATGTTATTTGAATTTCCTTCATCCTTTGCTCATCTCCTAAAGAATATATAAACAAATAATTTAGTGTATGTCAATTTAGGCCCTTTTACCTCTGAATCTATATATATAACCAAATGCACTAAACAAGGATGTCCCATGTCACCGATTCTATTTGCTCTGGCTATTGAAATATTGGCAGATTCAATTTGTAACAATATAAAATTCAAAGGAATAGATGTTTATGAACAATACAATTCTAATGTAATGCTATTTGCTGATACATACTTACATACATACATACATTTATACATACATACAAATGTTTCAAGCATGGGCATTAAAGCACTTCTTGCTTGCCAATATGCCAAAACATTTGCTCCTATAATAAATGTCAAGGGTGTTCTTAAAAATATCTAAACTAGTACTTGCTTTAATGTAATTAGGTAGTCTGTTCCAATCATCAGCTACTCTGTCAGAGTACCAGTTAGTACACTTCTCATTCCTATAGAATCTTCTACATAGGTTATCTGATGAGTCTCTAGTACATTTTGATAACCCCAAACATTACCAGAGGTAGTTGTCGCTAAATGCCCTATATACCTGAATAAGATCTCCTCTTAAATATCTGTAAGAGACACTGTATAAGTTCAGATATTTTAGTCTTTCATAATAACTTAGATTTTCACATCCATGGATGCCCTTAGTATATTTCCGCTATACTGTTTCCAGTTTATTCATGTTTGTTTTCCTATAGGGTTTCCATATTGTTATTCCATACTCAAGTTTCGGTCTAATGTAACTAATACACAATGACTTCATTATGTTTGATTTCCTAGACTTTATAAATCTTTTTATACAACCTATAGTTCTATAACTATCATTAGCCAATTGGTTGAAATGATCAAAAAAAAAAATCACAGCTGAATCTACTCATATACCCAGGTCCTTAAATGAGTCTACAGTTTCAATCACTTTGTGCTGTATTAAATATTCACCTTTCAGTTTAGGTCTCCCAAATCTCATATGCTTAGTTTTTTGATATATTTATCAACATATTACTCTCCTGTGCCCAAATGGTCAATTTAGTCAAATTATTTTGCAGACATGCCTTATCTGTAACACTTGCAATCAGTTGACCCAATTTCAGGTTGTCAGCATATAGACTGTAGAACACCTCAGATAAAAAATGTAAGGTCTGAAAGATAGAATCTAAACAAGTAAGGGCCTAGTACAGAGCCCTGTAGGACACCTTGACTGTAACCAAGGATTTCTCCTGTCCAGTTGCTGTGTGATACTTGTCATATCCTATTTGTAAGCCATGCAGCTATCCATCTTATCAACAGTACATCAATACCTAATTGTACTAATTTATTGATCAGTGTTTTGTGCATGGCCCTATCAAATGCTGAAGTTAAATCTATATAAATCACATCACAGCATATTTTTTCATTCATAGCTGTTATTATATTGTTATAGAACATCATGTTACAGGTGGTAATATATCTATTTTCAACATATGCATGCTGATATATGGTTTCAAGTCCCAACTTATCCAGTTCTGACAATAACTTATCCAGTATTCCCTTCTCCATTATTTTTCCACAACATGAAAGTAGACTTAAGGGTCTATGTGATTCTGGGTTTGTCCTACTCCCCTTTCTCTTAAAGACAGGTTTAATAAGTGCATGTCTCCAATCTTGAGGAATCTCCCCATATTTAAATGACCTTGTGAATAATAAATGTAATGACAGTGTAAGTTCTTGCTTAAGTGTTCTCAGGTCATTGTTACTTATTCTGTCTCCTCCCTGTGCTTTGTTTGGATCCAGTTTTCACAGTTCTTTTTTAATATAATCTAATTTGATTTCAGTATCTGGGGTTACCTGGATGTCACTAAGACAACTTACCACCACTATTGTGGAGCCAAACTGTTTTGCATAAGATTTTGTAACTATATCTATAATCTGTTGTGTCTGAGAATAAATTTTAGAATCGGCACACAGTTTATCAATTTGTGTATCTTTACTCTTTCCACATCTTATGTATCTATAAAAAGGTTTCCTATTATGCTGAATATCTTTATATAAATTTTTTTCAAATTTTTCTTGATCTTGTCTAACACTATTCTTAGTCTGTTTGTCCAGCTCGTTTATTTCAGTTTTCAGTTTTCAGAGTTGAAGTTCAACCTCTCTTCCATTTGTTATATTTTTTTGTCTCTCACTTTAATCAGGTATCTTGTTCTTATGGAAATATACCCCCCCCCCGATGTTGCGTGCCTAGATCCTGATGTTAAAGTTTTTTTTTTTTTACTTTTTGCACTCAAACAATTTCTATTTCAAAACTTTCCACATTCCATCTGCAGTTTTTCCATTGAAAACCTCACTCTAGTTATTTTTATATAGTAACTGTTTTGCTTCCCTATACTCTGTAATTAACCATCTGTGCATTGGCTTAGATTTCAGTTTGGCAGAATTATCTAACAACAAATTAACTTTTATGACCCCATGATCACTGCACATCACTGGTGGTAAATCTTGACTTGAAGTTACAGTAATTTCTTTGGGAACACAAACAATATCTAGTGATGACATATTACTAACATTATCTAATACAAAAGAGACATTAGAAGAATTAGATATATTCATTGACAAATTTCACACGACTTCCGGACTCCATTTCAGTAAATCAAAATCAACATTTTTAATTTTAAATAAAAAAATAAATGCAGAGTAAGGGGGATCACATCATAGGTAAACAAGAATTTACCTTAAAATATCTAGGAGTCGAGTTATGCAAGAATAATAATGAATTAGTCTCAAAAACTACAATAATATCATCAGTGCAATTAAAATCTCTGTGGAAAAATGGAACAAAATAATATTAACAGTTGAAGACAGACTACAGTTAATAAAAATGGTTTTACTGCCCAAGATCCTATATATAGCCCTGGCAGCATAACTGTTACCAGAAAGGAATATACTTAAGGAAATAAAGTCATGCCTAATAAATTTTTTATGGTTTCCCAAAAGAAACAGAAAAGCTTTAATACATCATATTAGACCATGGAAACATTGAGGATTAAACTTTCATGATATAGAAATATATATAAAAGCATTGATATCTAAAACAATCTCAGACTGGATAATTCCAAATTACTCTGCAAATTGGAAAGAATTACTAACTGTAATATCAATAAATGAATTTGATTAACAAAAAAAAAAATCAAATAACAGATAAAAATAATTTGCCATGGCACATATATATTAGTATGCAATATAGCATAACTAAACCCACTAAAACACATATGATTAATTATTACATTGACTCATTTAAGAAAATTAGTAATGCAAATATAGATTTAAAAATCTGGTTTGATCTTTTAACACCATTTATAGTCACAAAGAACTTTCCACATAAAATATATAGAGAAATTATTAATTCCTGGGAACAGAAAAGATTTGTTTGTTTGTTGGCACCAATGTATCAAATAACTAAAAGTTTTAGTTATGCAAGTAATAAAAACAACATACAAAATTCCACAACAGGACTAGCTAACTTTATAGAGTATTCTGTCATATTTGCAAGATTTAAGTAGAATAATTAACGATTCTTCATTTAAAGAAATACCTAAATTTACGAAATACATATATGAAATTATATATAATGACTTTGACATGGGAAACAGTATTTCAAAATTTTACAAAATATTGATAAACTATAAAACAACACCTACAACCTCATATTGGAAATATATAACAAAAGGACACTCGGTGCAGTTAACTGAAGATATTCAAACAAATATTTTATTATCGATAAAATATACATCCTTTACACAATACTGGATAGTTTTTTCTTGGAAATGCTTGCACAGAGCATTTTTAACCCCAGATAGAATCAGTAAAATTAGTTCTTCCATAAAAGGAATATATTGGAGATGTGAGCAAGTGCACAATACAGACTGGAACCACATTTTCTTTGATTGTGTTAAAATTAAGCCATTTTGGAATGGTATTAATAACTTTCTACAAGCTTTATTTAATTAATTATTTTATTTAACTAAAGCTCTTTCAAACATGTATCTAGTATGGACTACACTTGCAATTTTGAGAAGAAGATGGAATGCAAACACAATACCAACTTTGGAAGACGTCTACAGCCGACTGAAGACAATAGCATTACTGGAAATTAAAATTAAAGAACTAAGAATTTATCCAAAGCCATTTATCAACAATCCTTGGAGAAAAGTCTTATCGTTGATTGACACTATACATTAATTGATCAGACAGTCTGATAATAGTTTGGACATACTTATAAAGTAACTGTATACATTAAGATCTGTTATAGTATCAGGCTAATGTAAATAGTGTACATAGTTATTTAAGATGTTATGCATAAATACTATGGAAACAGATAAATCCAAGAGCAACAGGACCCGGAGCCAAAAGTAAAATAAAATAAAATATGTAATTTCAATGCAAAACGAATACACAACACGTAAAACCAAGCGCTTTCTCCCAACCACTGCCAGGCTTTTCAAGGAATGAATACTTGTAGAAACCATCCCTTTACCCTTAAATAACAAATTCCCAGATCACATGAGCACACATTAATTGTTACCAATTAACTTAAAATCCCCATTAAAATTAATACAAAAATGTGCATGTTTTTCTCAGTAATATTCAAAATCATTCTCCATTACTTACAAAATCAATTATGTTCACAAAACATTATTAAATGTGTAAAAAATAATTTATGGACTAACAATTCTAACCTTAATAAAAATATAAATGTATAACAAAATCTGTATACAAACAAAAAATCGAATTATTTATTCCAACAACCTTAGATCAAAATTCATTCAAAGTCTAGCCATTCTTAATTTCAAAACACACCCAATATTTATGCTATCATTTAGTCCTGGGGGTCTAGTTAAATCCAATCTAAGTTGCCAATAAAGCTCTCGGTATTCCAGATGGGTCTCCCAACTCCCACCTCTTAAGTCTGGGATGACTTGCTCCAAAACCATAAACCTCAAATTCATATTATTACAAACTTGGGAATGTTTAAAAAAGGCATTACTCTCCTTACCTCTAGAAATGTCATAGAAATATTCAAAAACCCTCCTTCTTAGGGGCCTTTCCATTTTACCAACATAAAAACTTAAGTAATGCGTACAAATACCCAGGTAAACCACTCCCTTTACACCACGGTTATAGTATTTGCTGGATTTAACTTTGAACTTCATATCAGGTAGGTGGAACATACCCTGGTCCAACATCGCAAAGCATTGCTTACAATTGCCACACTTATATGTGCCTAACTTGGTCTTATTAACTTTCAAGTTATTCTTCCTTTGAAAAAGTTCTTTCAAATTAATACCCCTTTTCCTTATAAAATGAGGGTCTCTAGTAACCACTTGTTTCAGGTCTTCATTTGTACTAAGTATAGGCCAATATTTAAGAATAATAGCCTCTACTTCATGTGAATTGCCCGAAAATGTGTGAATAAAACTATTCCCAAATTCAGGGCTTACCATCTGTTCATTTTGAGCCATTTTATATATAGATCCTAATAAAGGTGGATACTTTGATTCCCTGTTGTCCAATACTTCCTGAATCATGGCATCAATCAGTTGGTCAGGATATCCTTTCTCAAGAAACAAATTTTTAAGAATACAGGTTTCATTGAGAAAGCCTTCAAGGGAACTGGACATCCTTGAGGCTCTAATAAGCTATCCTTTAATAATGCCCTTTTTTTGATAAAAAGGATGCCCACTGTTAAAATGCAAGTATGAATTAGAAAACGGGGGCTTCCTAAATATCTTTGAGTGGAACTTAGAATTAGTGTAATCCTTAGTTAAAGTAATGTCTAAATAGTTTAATTCATTTTGATCAATTACATGAGTGAATCTTAAAAAGTTTGCACTAGAATTAATATACTTTATAAAATTTTTGACCTTATCTTCCGTGTTATTCCATAATAAACAAATGTCATCCAGGTATCTTCTATAATATTTTATACAATTCATCCAAGGGTTGATAAACACATGCTTTTGTTCCCAATAGTACAGTACCAAATTGGCATAAACCGTGGCACAAGGGGTCCCCATTGCAACCCCTTTTCTTTGTCTGTAAAATTCTCAATTAAAGAAAATAAAATTATTATCCAATACTGTCTCCATAAATTCCACAACCAAACTAATGGTTCTACTATCCAGTCCTGATTCCGTAGTCAAACCTCCCCAAACCATTCAACTCCTGTGTTATGGGGAATACTAGGGAACAATTCAACAACATTTATAGTCACCATAAAGAGCTGTGGGTTGAACCAAGCATGAGGCTTGTATCAGGCTAATCTAAATAGTGTACATAGTTATTTAAGATGTTATGCATAAATACTATGGAATTCATTCAAATGTATTTGAAAAATAAAAAAAAAAAATGAGAAAAATAATGCAAACATACCCCAACATATCAGCAAACTCAAAACACATTTAT
Organism: Protopterus annectens; assembly: GCF_019279795.1. Taxonomy (NCBI): domain Eukaryota; kingdom Metazoa; phylum Chordata; order Ceratodontiformes; family Protopteridae; genus Protopterus; species Protopterus annectens. Next base: position 518,349,147 of record NC_056751.1, on the reverse strand, counting down.
ATGTAAAAGCATACAGACATGGTGACTTATCTGCACCTGATGAGTGTGTATGTGGTGCCTTACTTATGTGACCAGATACTAAATATGTATGCAATTACCTAAGATCACTTGCAGAATGTGCATACCATACTTATGTGCACCCGTTGAATAGATACATAGCAACCTATGTGTACTTGTTAAATGAGCATATTTAGACTTGTTTATCTCCTAAATATTATTTACATAGCTTGTGTATACCTGCTGTCTGTGCATAAACTGGCACAGCAGTTAGTGACTGGTGTTTCAATTTCATCTTTATTCTCCTGGAGTTGCTTCAGCTGCAGTCTCTGAAAACTTTTCGCTATTTTGAGTCAAGACCTGGAGTTTGGTGTACAGGATCATGTGATATCTGCCCAGACTACCTTCATGACCTCTATATGTTTTAACTACATGCATTCTTTTTCATAGAAAATAAGTTCTTCTAGTTTTCTTAAGATTTTAGATTAAAATGGTTTTATGAGTAGTTCCTTAATATTTCTTAACATAGTCTATTTTTCTCCTAATTTACACCTGGAAAACAAAAGTACTGCTATCTCACTCAATGCATTAAACAGACTTTTTAATTGTGTAGCACTGTTTTTCTACCATGATCCCTTCTTTTGTATCAGTTATTCCTTTTGCTCAGCCTCCATTCTCAAGGCAGCCATGTTCTAATCTCTTTTGATATCATATTTTTGGGACCGAGTCACAAGCTGTTTAGCCTCGTGGCTCAGTACATTAGTCCTAGTAATTTGTTTGCTTTCTTTATCAAAATATTGCATACTGTTAGAAATGTTCTTATATTTTTGAAAAATAAATTACTTCTGCTCCATGATGGATATTGGCTCCTAGCAGTTAATAATAGCTCTTGATATGCTATGCTCAGGGTGTGGAATGCATAACCCTACTACTGATCATAAATTTTGAGATTGCCCCCTGGTTTTAGACTATGAGCTTCCAGTATAAATTGGATCCTTCTTGTTCTGAGGTACATTAGTCCATGCTCAAAGGCTACCACTTGAACTGAAGTGTCACTTACCATGCTCTAGCCTCACATTGGGAGAAATGGAGTAGTTGTTGACAGTTTTTGGATTGGAAAAGACATCATAACTACTACTACTGTTGCTATTACTACTGCCATTACAACTACTACTACTGCTATTACTACTGCCATTACAACTACTACTACTACTGATATTACTACTATTTACTTATTTATTTATTTATTCATTCATTTCTTTACTTATTTATTTGTCATTTGATAACCGGGTTGGTCCAGCTGAACCAAAGGCCCATTTTCAGTGGAGATCTGAGGAGAAAAGCTCCAAAAAATTGCAAAACATTAGAATACATGAAATTCAAGAAACAAGAAAATTACATAGTTATATCACACAGTCATAAAGCAGGGAAAACTTACACAGTAAATATTTACAATCATGGAAATTACATGCAAAGTATACACAAGGATAAAAAGAACAAGGAGACTAAATATCATGCTAGTAGGTAATTTATTACATAGAACAGGTCTAGATTGTCAGTGAAAACATGCTAGCGTTGCTATAGACCGACAGTATAGGTAGTAAAAGGCTGAAAGTTTTGGAGTAGAGATGGCTATCTAGAGGGAAGGATTAAGTAGAAGGCTGAAAGATATTGAGTAGAGAGGGGAACGGGGGGGGGGTGGTTAAGGAGGGTCCTGGCATGGGCAGAAGCTAGAATTTAGTACGTAGCTTTTGAGTTTGGTTCTGAAGTGGGTTGTAGATTTGATGTCATGAGTATTTGGTGAGAGAATGTTCTGACTTGAGACACTGTGGTTTTATAAAGTAGTTTACCAATGTATTTGTTGGTTTTGTAAATATTAAGGAAGTGTTGATCAGAGTTGCATACATATGTCATTATAAATTACTACTATGTCATAATAATTACTGCTATTATTTTTGCTACCACCACTATTAGCACTACATGGACTACAAATAGAAGAGGTTTAATCCTCACATTGTACAGGAACTGAATGGTCCTTTCACTGAATTAGTAAGAGACTAGACAAAACAGAAATCTATTTCTTATATTTTTCCATATTAAATATTGTTGCTCAACAGAAATGTGACACACTTCCCTACAGACTTGCTCAGGAACATTCTCATTGATTGCAATTTTTCTATTGTAATTAGTAACATTATTATTTTATTTTTTTGGTTGGGTTAGTCTCACTACATTTGTTCTTATTTTCAAGAGTGACCTGATATCATACAGAAGTTAACATTTTGCCTGGACACTGAGGAATTTCACCCTGATCTTTGCATTCTGGGATGAGAAGTCACGGTGATGGAGGAAAAACAGCACTAAGGAGGAGGAGTTGTGAAGCATAACTGAAACATGGTGAAAAAGATAATGGCAGGTATTCATGAACAATTGTGTAGACCTTGCACAAAGCCTACATGATGTTTACGTGTTAACACCATGAGCAGCAGTGCTAATGGCATGTGCATGCTACTCATAAGATTTATAGAAATACAAGCAAGTCTTGTGACCAACAACAGTGTTGGCAGCCAGGAAAACATGTCGAGCAGCACAGGCACACACAGTAAACAATGAAGCTTGAGTATGGGCAATCCTGTCAAGTGGAAAGCACAAACAGCTACATAAGCCAAAAAATACAAGCTGTACATAGATAGGAAAAGTATACTGAGTGCAGTGTTCACATAAATCATACATATGAATAGAAAAATAGGTAAGAGGGGAGTGGAAACGGCAAGTGCAACTACAACACATGGGTTACTAGACAGGAAAATTGTACAATGGACAATGTGAACAGAAATCAAAGAGGTGCATACAGATATATGTAAGATGGGAGTGTAAATGTTCAAATTCTAGTAAGATATTTGATGTCAATACGCTTATGTCACAAAGATAATTCTATAATAACATTTTGCAATACTTTGTCATAATAAATAATGGTGGTCACACTTCCTGAGCAAATGTAGGTCAATAAAAGCAGACATGATATGGTAGGATGTGACAGTTACACAGATTAACATTGTAACACAGGGGACTTACAGGACATATAAATGTCATTGGCATGCTGAGTTGAGATGAGACTTCGCAAGCACAGTACATACATTATGGGATATTTACACAGTGTGCATTTCATCAGTATAACATGTTGGAGAACAGGAATGGTTCAGAAGCCACATTCACCTTTTGCTAAAATCAAACCCATTCCATCAACATTAACACCAACTTGTGCATTAACTGTATATGCCTCAAAAATAGGCCTAGCGCATGCATGAAGAGGATCATCCTTGAAGGGAATTATGCACTTCAATATTCTAATGGTTATGCATCCCATATGTTGGTGTGTGTGTGTGTGCGTGGTGTTACAAATGCGGGAGCAGAGAGTGATGTACATAATGCCCTAGTGTAAGGCACTCCTGCCTGACACAGCTACTGTGCAATCAGATAAGAACAGATGCAAACACCACTATGATGCAGTGTATTCCCCAGAGCATTGTTGGCATCTGCCACAGGAGGTAGCTATGGGTATTATTAAAAACAAATGAAATCAATTTGTGAATTAGGAAAGGATTTCTGATAATGCATGTCAAATCTGCATATCAGACTGATGGCAATTAAAAGAGTATGTCCATGTAGACACAGTTGTGATCAGTCCTGTATCAATGTTCCATGGTCAAGGGAATTTTCTCTGTATGTCTGTATGGTTACACTTCAAAACATCTAAAACTCATAACATCTAAATTCAAAACAACACCTAAAATCCAAAACATCTAAAACTCATAACATCGAAAATGTATAATATGGAATAGTGCATCATGAAACATGTAAATGTTATAGTTTAATCTGTTATTCTTGTGGTATCAGTATGAGATGTTGCAGTTTTTATTTATATAGTTTTTATTTATATAGTGTAGGAATTTATACTATTTATATAGTGTTTATTTTCCTACTCTGTATGTGTTTTTTAGGCCATAAAGGTAAGTGATATAGACATTATGTATACATTCTTTATGATGATTGCCATACGGCGGGGTTAGGAAATTATCTTTTTTCCACTGTAGTGTGATCTCGGAGTTGGTATAGTTAATTTACTGGGGGTGAGAGGGGCAGAGTCCCCCACATAGGGGGTGCAGAGGTCTTGCCCCCCTTGGCAGAAATGTAATAAAAAGTGTGTATGTTAGTTTGGTGTTATAGGTGGAGGGGATGTTATTTTCATGTGATTTGTAGTGTTCGATGTTGTGATACAAAGTTTCGGTATTATGAGATTTGATGTTATGGGTTTTTAATGTTCTGGGTTTCAGATATGGTCTCGATGTTTTGAATTTAGATGTTATGAGTTTTAGATGTTTTGAAGTGTAGCTGTCTGTACGCATACCACCCAAGAACTGCAGTACTAAGTACATGTGCCAAAATAGCACCATCAACGTGACTTTGGCAGAACAAATGTCTACTGCCATGAAATCCAAAGCTGCATTCATATGTGTTCATGTAACATATCAAGGGATAAGACTGACGTGATGTAATGGTTGTGTGTGATAGCATACATTCACACAAAATTAAACCCTATGCTAGAATTAAACATCAAGCTGTACAACTCCTCCTAATAACAATATGTATATTAATCACATTGTCCACATTGGAACTATCACAGCTGTTGAACTCCATCTATGTGAAGTTGTGAAGTCATTCAATCAGCTCTACTTTATTTGCCCATAATTTTTATCTGCTAAAATTGATGGGACAGGCATCCCCCACTCTATCTGTATAAAGTATAATTAGGAGGGATGATTTCATACAGAACAGTTAAGGACAGAAATGCTTACACTGACTAAATACTGTTTTGTAGCATTTGCCTAAGTGTTGAGAAAAGCAAAAGCATAGTGGGATCAATGAATGTACCATGGTATAAGTACATCACCAATTGTCATGTGTGCTTATGTGAAAGCAGTACATAATTTGTATGAATCAAGGAATTTATGTCTCTGTAATTACTTAGAAGAAATCTTGTATGTCAGTCAACGTTGGCTAATGCAACCTATACCCAAAACACCTGTAACCCCCCCCCTGATATTGTCACTGTGATGGTAGAACTACAATTAGGTAAAGTATGGCTATAATCCAATATTAGAACACATGCCTTACTTAGGCAACAACATACATTACATTGTCTCATGTCCTCGGTCTTTAGGAGATGCTTCACTATAACTGTAATGGTATTACAATCTATACAAAAGAAAGCATCAATCTTAAATATAGCCATTCCAAAGGAAATGTAGAATAAACACTTGTAACAGGAAACAACATCTACACATAAACATAGCACATATGGGTGATATCACCATTAACAGCATGTACACTGACTGCAAGCAGTGATGTTAGGAATTTAGCTATATAGCTAACATCACAAGCTTATGAGGGTTTGCTGAAACACAGACACAACTACAGATATATTTGATGACTGTGACACTGCACTTTTCAATGGATGGCATCACCATTGTATGTCACCTTTATGTTTCTGCTAAAAAGTGGTTGCACTTCATAAACACACTGAATAGACACACCTCAAATAAGCATTTTCAGCCTGTTCTGCACAGTAAGAGGAAGAAACATACAATTACAGACAATAGTCAATCCTGTATTTGAACTTCCCACCCATCAAAAGGATACAATCTGCAAGCAAGTGTATTATACACATACTCCACAGGAGAAGTCTGATTGCATGTGAGCCACACTGCGTCTATGAAAGGATAACATCAGCTGTGTCACACTAAGGAGATGTGTGTGCAGAAATGACTACTACAATTATGTGGAACTCTAAATGTTGTTATTACTAAGAGGTGAAATAATTTCCTGCATCCATTTACATTCACACACATAGTCAGGAGTCTCACTACTGTATTTGAACTCCATAGCTATTGACTGTCACAATCTACAAACAAGTGTATTATACACATGCCACAACAGAAGTCTTAATTTAGTGGTGTGAGAGACCATTTTTGAAATGATGATCTGATCAGTGTGTGTTGCATATAGTATGATTTGTGGACAGAATGAAAATGGGATGTGGGATTGATCTGAGAATGTAAATGTTTCTCACAAGTGGGAGTCGAATAAGCACATGTGCTGAATTAATCCTCCAGTGATGCTATGGACCCACTATCGCAAACACACACACACGCACACACACACACACACACACACACACATTGATTGTTCTGAGATTAGGAACCCCCTATCTATATAGTTATATAAACTAGAGGACATAGTACTTAGCATAAGAGCAACCATATAAGTCTGAGTTTTGTAGTATGAGAGCACACTTTATAGAGGACAACACCAGTGTGATGTTGCAGAGAAGATGATGTTGGCAAATGGGTCTGATAAAGATGTGGATTCACCCTGCAGTGTAAAATTAGTTCCAGGCAACTATTTTATTGAGGGCAGCAGAAGTTAAGGTCATATTTACATCACTCTACACACACACACACACACACACACACACACACACACACACACACACACACACACACACACACACACACACACACACATATACACACATACATGAGATTAGAACACCCTACCTATCTACTGACACAATCTAGAAACACAATAACTTAATGCAAGACCAACTGCAGAAGTCTGACTTTTACACTGTAACAATGAAGTGTAGATAGGATTAGCTTCTCATGCTGTGTCAGAGAAGATATTGCAATGTTGAAGGTTTTGTGCAAATACATAGTTGATAGACAGAGAAAGTGCAACGTTACCATAAATAATACATACATACTGCTGACCTGTGTCAGCTACGCTGTTATTAATGTATGTTGCAGCAGTGAGAGTGATGTGTACATTTTGGACTGCACCATGTTTTTGTGTATGTGGAATGTATTACGTTATTATGCTTATGTTTTTTGCATGTTTGGACTGCACCATGTTTTTGTGTATGTGGAATGTATTACGTTATTATGCTTATGTTTTTTGCATGTGGAGCTTTTCTCCCCAGGCCTCCACTGAAAATGGGCTACTGAGCCCAGTCTGACCTGCCTGGTAAACAAATGACAAATAAAATAAATAAATATACCTAACTGTCTTGTGTATATGAGGCAGACACACACTTCTGAAACAAAGGATGGACATTGAATCATTTACGGATCATCAGGTTATGATGATGTTATTTAAATCTTAACAAATGGTGCTGATATTTGCAATCATATCTGCTTATGCATGGGCAATATGAATTGTCAATACTAAACAACACCTAATGTTCCAGTGCAGGAGGGATAAAAAATGACTTATGTGCATCAAGACTGTATGTAGTTGAAGGCGGAGCATGAATGGCCAACTGTTAGCAGCAACTTTTTTGAGCTCCACAAAACTATACTAGAATACATGAAAATAGTCATTCTATTCTAACAAGACTTTCCTGTCAACACATCCTGGAGATTTTTTCATTTGTGTGGAAATGAACAACTCAAAGAATCCCTATTCTGAATCTTCATTGAAAAAGAAAATTCAACTGATGTCAGCTACTCTTCATGAACTGTCTCTAAAAATGGATAGATTTACAGATAACCTGGAAAACCTCAAAGAATATTGTCAAAACAAACTGATGTTCTTAAAGAAATGAAATGTTATAACAGCATCAGACTAAAATAATAAATATTGAAACTTCACTTACTGACATTGATGGGAGACACAAGGAAGAATAAAATGAATGTGAATTCCTCTTACAGTAAAACAACTGGTTAATAAACAAAATAGATGACCTGGAGAATAGAGAAATGAGAACAAACATAAGAATTTTTGGACTCCCTGAAAAATCAGAAGGTTAGGACATTATTTTATTCTTAAATTCTTGGCTTCCTGAAATACTAGACTTAAAAGAAGGTCTATCAAATGGAATAGAAAGAGTGCATAGAGCCACAGGAAAATCAATTCCTTCCTCACCTGCTGCACCTCCTAGATCTATAGTATTTAAATTTCTATCATATTTGGATAAAGATTTTATACTTAAGTAAGCTTGGAGAAAAAGTCCCTTAACTTACAAGCAAAATCATACAAGATTTGATAATGACTATTCTTCAAGAGTGTTAGAGCTAAGAAAAATAACCTGGCTACTTGTGAGACTTCTTAAACAAAATAAAATAAAAGCTCAATTTCTTTATCAAGCAAAAAAAAATCAGAATTTTCTATTCAAATGACATGAGAACTTTTAACAACCTTGAGGAAGCAACTCCATTCATCAAAAATAATAATATAATCACTATTCCAGAAGAAATGGACTGGGCAACTTCCTCCACTTTAAAAAGATCTTCTGAAAGAAAATAACTGGTCTGATGTGAGGAAGAAGAAACAAAAAACGGAACTTAAAAACATTGATGTCACCAAAACTATAAAAACTTCAAGTAAAGCATGAGTTTCTTAATTGAAAATGACAACAAGTATGTATATTTTATCTGTTTTCTTTACCACACTGAATTCACAAACGTGCTTACATCTGTCTTTTGCATACATTCATAAGTTATTTATTAATAATACTTAATAGTAATTTACTTTAACTGCAACAGTTTTTTTTATTTTTAGTAGTTTATTAGTGTGTTAGTAGTCATTAGTATACAGTCTCTAACATATCTCAAATTACTAGCCTGTATAGTTATGCAGGGGCTTTTATTATTTGAATGTGATGGGTCATGTGCTAGAATTGAAGACGTGTGTTTCAGAGGAGGTTTTCGGACTGATTTTTTGTGGTGGTGTGCTGTTCATGTTTCTTGTCTGGTGGCATTTTGTTAGTTCATATCTAAAAATAAGAGTGAAACGATCTCTGTTTAGCTAACGGAAGGCACGGAAAAATGTTTTGTGACAATCTCACCACTGTGAGTGTCCGCGTGCTTCCTGGTAGAGCCTTTCCACCTTGTGAATTAAATCTGTGTTGCTTTGTTTGAGATTCTCTAGTAAGACCCTGTTAGAACACACACTAACTTATGCCATGTAATATACTATCACTAAACATAAGAAGGAATCATTGTTTATTTTGATTTCTCCTGGATATGTTTAGAAGAGTTAAATTTAATTACCCATTGTCCCTGCCATATAATAGTTAGTTCCTGTTGGTTTCATGTGCTTACTTTCATTTAGAAGTAAATACTATATGTTATCTTTTTGTTAAGAAGCTATGGATAATTACAGTTAGTTGAAGGAAACATGTTGATACGTACACATGCATTTCCTTTTTTGTCGCTCGCTTCTGGGAAAGGGAAGAGGTCAGGAACTAGAATAGAAATGAAAAGCTTGTTTTAAAGAGATGTATTCTTTTGATTTCTCTTAAACGTGTGATTACCTTTGTAATCTTTTAGCGACTGATATGTTATGTCTTTTTTGATTATTGTTGGAACATTTTGCTGGCATCACTCTCATATTTGTCCAGTTTATGGCTCATTTTGAAATGCTGGCTATATAGGCATTTGTTGGTGGTTGAGGGTTTTTTTAAGCAGTATTTCTTTAATTAGGTAGGTTTAGTTTTAAAGTTAAATAGTTGATGTTTATTATTGCTTTGGGTCTGGAATAAATTATTGGTATTTCATTATTGACATGGCATTGGCATTTAGGCTAAAATACATTACATGTAAGAAAAAAGTGGGCATATTTTAGATATGATTTGAAAAAAAATATTATTAGTAAGTTTAATTTACATAAAGAAATCACCACACCATTGAAATTTGACTGGCTCAGAAGTAGTACTTTATCTTAAGAATCTTCTACTAAAATATTTGATAGGTAAAAGTCTGAAATCCATCTCACAATGGCAAATGGGATCCTTACCATGTGTGTGACTATTCTGCTGCAATGAGCTTCATGTGTCACATATAAGCATATTTAGATCCCTCCCATAGTTCTGTCATCTGTCTTCTACATGTAGTCCTGATCTTATTGCCACAGTACTATTATAATTGAACTGCAAATATTTATTCTAGAGATTACAATTTAAACATATACAGTTACAAGAAAACTGATATGCTTTAACAAATACAAAAGGAGCATTTCCATTCCCATTTTATGAAATACATAAAAACTATAATTAAGATAGGTCACAGTGGCAATCTGCAAAGATATAAGATGCTGAGGATATATTCCTGCCACAGCTTGGTGCCTAAAAGGATTAGGTGAAAAATAACTTGATTTTCATTATGTGTATAATGTATAATAATTGTTTAAGAAGTCAAATTGAAATCAGTTAAAATATGGTCCCATATTAATGGCAATAATAGACATGCACTAGTGTAATTCTTTACTAAAGCATCTATGGGGAAAACTGGAAAGATCTTCAGGCAGCAACATTGTAATAAAGAAATTTTTTTTTCTCCTTACATGAAGTTGACAAAAAAGCTGCTTGAGGATTGCTCAGGGATTTCAATGGTCCCAGTAATAGCTCTGTAAATCAGCTTTGGGTTTTTAGAACTGTAACATTACTTAAACAGCCAAATACTCAATAAGAAAAAGGGGGAGAGAAAGGGAGAGAAAAGAGAGAAAAAAAGGAAGAAATAGGGTGAGGAAGGAAAGAATAACATGCTCTCTCATGGTCCCATACCAATGGACTTATTTATTCTTGTACCCCCCCCCCATATGTGGTAACTCTAAGCTGTGTAACCTTTATTCATATTTCTTTTATTATTTGTAATATTAACTTTAATAATTGGACATTTGGGGGCAACTATACTTCCTTTCAGCTATACTGTAATATTATTCACGAATGACCAATTGTTTTGTTTAAAAGTGTTTTGGACAAAACGTTATTTGCTGGACAAAGTGAATAATTAAAGCCTCATCTGATTTTTACAACTAATCCACATCTTGGAATTTTGGTTCATTGCTTATAGTATAGTATAGTATAGTATAGTAAATGTGCTTCTTTGTTCCTCCTGATATGTATCAATGATCTGAAAGAGGTATTCACTCTTCAAAACTGCTAGTGTGCTCTGTGTGGTTTTGAATGCAGTGTTGTAATAGATCAAACCTTTCTAAAAAGCTATAGTAGAGCATTTTTCTCGCTAACATAATATAACTTTATAAGTAGATGAGTAATAGGATAAAACTCAAGTGAACTAAGGTTAGTTAAATTTACACATCAGCCAATAATTGAATGAGTTGATGTTATATTATTAGAATGTTACTTTATCTGAAATGTATGAAAAATGTCACTGTAAACAGTTATGTATTACTGATATATCTATGTACAATTGATTATAACCAGAATATTAGATTGACAGAGCAATACCAGCATATAATTTCTACTGTAATACTATTATTAGTATTCATAATGCTATAAAAGCTCATTGATTAAAAAAGGTATCTCTTACCAAGAAAGGAAACATCTAACTCTTTAAAAAAGAACCACTATAATTGTTTATGCTTCAAGTTACTATACTACTCATTCAAATTATTCTAGTATTTTGGAACTGTTAATTATTGCTATAAGGAATTCTCTTTTTTTGTAATTTATATCTTTAATGATTAATATATTTTACATAATTTCATTAAACATAGGGAACTGAATTTTTTTATTTAAGAAATCATAATAATTTCCTTTCTGAATATGAATTAACTTTAATCAGTTATCTAACTTTAATAAATGTTATTACTACTTTTGGTAATACTACATTTCCTGGAACTTCAATTTGGAGCTCAGATATAAAAATATTTTTCTTTATTTCTTGTTAGTCATGTGCGATAATCTGACTGAACATTTCTGTTCTTTTGGATTAGGAGTGTATTTCATTCCATGTTGGTTAATGTGTTTTATTAATTTATTAATTGTTGCGTTAAATATATTCAACTACTTGAACCATTTTTTCTGTTCTACTGGCCTAAATTTAGTTCTTACTTCCGTCATATATTAGGAAGAATTAATCTGATTATATTGTACAAAATCAACAAAAAAAAGTTATGCATTCTTTCAGAATCGAAAAAACATTGGAATATGTCTCAAAAATTAATTACCTCATAAATAAATTAAGTTAGATGAACTTAACCTTACTTTCTCTAAATGTTAATGGTTTAAATAATGCAAGGAAAAGATCTAATCTTCTAAGATATTTACAATGAAATAAAGCACAAGTTGTATTTATTCAGGAATCTCATTAAAAAAAGGATAAATATAGCTGGAGTCCAGTGGAATATATAAAACTATCTCACTCTTCATACAAGCAAAAAACCAGAGGAGTTTCAATATTTTGGAAGATAATTGTCACTATTCCACAAATTATCAAATTATCAATAATTATGAAGACAAAGAAGGACTTATAGCAACTGTAATAATAACATTTAACAACAGAATCTGGACATTGGTTAACATATACTGGTTTCTTGGTATAGGAATAGGAACAGTCAGAAAACAGACCTCATTAACAAAGTTCATAAAGGCAACCTGATAATTGGAGGGGAGTTTAATTATACTTTTGTTAGTTCTGAGGCCACTCTTAAAAAATGGAGTGAAAATTTAAACGTAATCGATACTTATAGATATAAAGAGAATAACTCATTATTGTTTTCTCATAGAGATTACAGGTTTGACACCCAAACTAGAATTGACAAAATTTATATATCTGAAGACATGAATATGAAAATAATTATTTTTTTCCATAACTCCTTGTTTTCTATCAGATCATAATTTACTTATCCTCATACTTGAAATGGATTTTAAGAGACTAACTTTTACAACAAGAATACCAGATTATATCACTAAAATAAAACAATTTAAACCATGGCTAGACTCTGAAATACAATACTTATTAGATACCAACCAATCTGAAGAAACAAATCCAGTAATATTTAAGGATACATTGAAGGCTTGCTTGTATGGTAAAACTCTTTCATGGTTTAAAAATAAAACAAAAGAATGGGAATCAGAATTACATAATATTCAAAAACAAATCATACATACTAGTAATGAATTAAAAGACTCGCTCATAAAGAAAAAAACTATTGAGGAGTTAAATAAAAATATAATGAAATATTAACTCATAAAACTAACCTAGCATTAGAAAAAATAAAACTTCACTCATATTCAATGTCAACAAAAATATGCACTCTCTAGTAATGGCAGTTAAAAGACAAACCATTGAAAATATCACAAAAATCATTCATGAGAGGAAAAATAACAAAATAACAAAATAGTTTCAGATATTAGTGACATTCTTGAAGCTTTTAAGTATCACTATTCTGATCTTCAGACAAATGATAATTTGAGTCTCAGTTCCTTAGATTTAGATATAAAGTTATCTAAAATAAATAAAATACCAGAAAAAATAAAATTAGATATTCAAAACAAATCTCCCTTAAGGAAATAGTTAATCAAATTAAAGAAAGCAAAAACAACAAAGCTCCTGGAATTAATGGAATTATAATTTAATTATGTAAGATATTTCCATCTTCAGCTATTTCAATTTATCACAAAACTGTAAATGAAATATAAACAAAATATAATACCACCTTCATGGAGATACTCATTAATCACACCCATTATAAAGAAAAACAAAGATCCAAACAATGCAGCTCATATAGATCAATTTCACTGCTTAATAATGATTATAAAATTTTCATGTCTACTAGTTAATGGAATCAAAAAAATGTTAATATATATTAGAAATGAAGCTCAAGCAGAATTTATTTATGATAGGCATACCTGTGACAATATTCAAAGAATTTTAACTCTTATAGATATCTTAAATAGAGATCACCAAGAATCCCTTTTAATTGCATTAGATGTAGAAAACGCCTTTGATACACTAAAATGGGATTATTTTTTAAAGCTCTAGAATTTTTTGAATTTTCCTCTCATTTCATAACTTTGATAAAAATATATATATATAAAAATAATCTTGCTTATGTAAAACTTGGTTCTTTTACCTCAGAAGACACTGACATCTCCAAAGGTACAAAACAAGGTTGCCCTATTTCCCCTATTTTATTTGCTCTAACAATATAATTATTTGCATCTGTAATACATTATGATTCAAAAATAAAAGGAATTGATATACATGGTCAATCCAATTCCAAAATCATGCTTTTTGCAGATGATATTCTCCTCACCTTGAGTGTTTGTGAAGAATCTCTACAGGAATTAGATACACAAGTGGAAACATTTTTTCATAATTCAGGTCTACGTATAAGTAATACAAAATCTAATTATATGTTATTTAATAAAAACATAACACTCATTTAAACTCAAACCATATAATTGATTAACAGGTTGTATCTATAAATTATTTAGGGATTTCACTATGTGAAAATATTGTTACAACATTAACTACAAACTACAAAAATATTTTAATTACTTTAAAATTACTAATAGAAAAATGGAATAGAGTGTACGGCTAGATTGCAATTAATAAATATGGTACTACTTCTAAAAATAAATTACATTGCACAAGCTATTCCTATGTTACCAAAAAAAGCTCTTAAAGGACATTAGCAAAATCCTATTAAACTTTCATTTCCAAGAAGAAATAGGATAGCCTTCTTTCATCACATTAGATCTTGGGAATTGGAAGAAATTAACTTCCGAGATTTAGAAACATATATTAAGGCTTCAGTTTTCAAAATAGTTATTAATTGGATAGACCCTAACTTTTCTTCTGCATGGAAATCACTCCATACTATCATTTTCTTAAATGAAAACAAATTAGCAACAAATCTCCTGCTAAATGATCAAATTAGTAATCTCTGGTATATACTGTGTGTTAATATTTAGTACAATACAGTGAAACCCACTAAACTAAATTATGTAAATTACATTTATAATTTACTTAGATATTTTATTATTTCACCTAATACTGGATTTGAACCATTATCAAGATGAAAAATTAAGTTTGAAGACGTGATCATTATCTGTACACCCCACTGAGGAAATCATACTTCATACCAGACAGATCACACCTTTGAAGAGACATTGATTACTATTCAGCCAATGGAAGGTGTAGGTTTTAATCATCAGCAAAGTAATTACAGACTGAAAATGCCATCAAACGACATTTATATCCATCAGCCTAATAAATAGTCAACAGTAAAAAGGGGTGAGAAGGAATGAGTGAAGATAGAAACAGCTATATAGACAAATATGAACGGGTGGTTTTATGGGTCATTAATGCACATAGGTTCATAGGAGGTTACTAGGCTAATGACCCTAAAGCCTTTACAAGCCTAGCCATATTTATCCTTTGTTGCCCCAATTGTCAGTTGTTAGGTGAGTGAAGTTCACTGAGTAACGATCTCTGGTGGTTAATACTGACATCCTCTGTCCAGGAGGGGTCCGAGCACCACCCTAAAAGTAAATTTGCAATCACTCATACATTGATCTAGGTTGCATTTGAAGACATTCAGGGAGGGGCACTGTCTCACATGATTTGGAAGCTTATTCCAGAGAAGTGTCAATCTCTGGGAGATGTATCTCTCTCTCCAGCCTGATCTGTTCATATCAGAGGCTAGGATAAGATCCCTGGATGAGTGACCCTCCTGCAGTTTGATATACGGATGTGTAGCATTTCTTTCAGGGCCTGGTCAGAGACAGGTCGGTAAGCCAGGCACAGGTCACCCCTTGGCAACTTATAGGAGACATAATACAGTGACAGGGCTTTTGGTCTTTCCGCATAAGATTTGTTTTGTGTACCCTGCAATTTCTTGGTGAGAAACCTCTGTAGTCTCTCCAGTTGTTGCAGTTGTCTGGTTAGGTACATGCAAAAAGAAGCTTTGCACTAAATTATTGGTCTGATGAGGGCCAAATATAATGAAATTATAACATCCTGAGATCTAGATGCAATACTTTTCCTTAGAAGATGTGTCACATAGGTTCATAGGTTCATAGGTAGGTACTAGGCTATCAGCCCTAGGGCCCATACAAGCCTAGCCAAAAAATGTACCCTGGCTTTCACCACCCAAGAAAATTATTTTCCTGTGCCCCTGTTGAGCAGAGCCACAGAAGTGATCTTCGGGGTGAATTTCCCATTTCCCATCCAATCATCAAGATTTTTCTTGAAGAGTGCTAATGAGGAGCTCTGTTTGACATAGATAGGTAGTCTGTTCCAGAGTATGGGAAGTCTCTGGGACAGGAATCTATCCCTCCAGCATGTTCTGTTTATTCTGGTGACAAGGATAAGGTCCCTAGAGCATGTAGCTTGGAGGGATTAGGATTTCTTTAAGTGGAGCATGTCCAACAGCTCTGGGTTTGATATATCTTTATATGTTAGGCAGAGATTGCCCCTGAGTAGGCGATATGCGATGGAGTAAAGCTGTAGTTTTTTTGAGACGGTCTGCATAGGGCATCTGTTTGAGGCCAGTAATCCGCTTTGTGAGGTATTTCTGTGGTCTTTCCAGTTGTTGTAGATGTCTTGTGAGGTACATACTAAAAGTGGTTGTACTCTATAATGGGTCTAATGAGTGATGACTAGAGGGGAATTATGACCTATTTTTTTCTGGATGAGAATCCTTTTGTGATGAGATGAGCCACGTAGAAGGATTTCCTGACCACTGTGGCAATGTGATTATCAAAGGAGAGACTACTGTCCACCTGTGTCCCAAGGTCTCTTATCACATTTTTGGCATTAAGTAGACTACCAGATAGAAGGATTTCCTTACTACTGTGGATATGTGGTGGTCAGAGTTCAGATTGCTATCATCTTGAGTACTTAGATCACATATCACTGGGTCTACACTTAGGGGGGGTGCTGTCTATAATGTAGTTAGCAGGGATGTCAGCTTTCCCAAAACAAATAATAATGCATTTTTTCTATTTAGATTGAATCCATGGCTCTGGCCCAAATCATTTATCTGTGTTAATCCTGTCTGCAGTACATTAACATCATTGGGGACTCAATGATTGCTCCCAATTTGCAATTGTCAGCAAACTTGGTCATCCCACAGGCCATCCAAGTATGCTTGGACTTCTAAGAAATAAATTCCGAACACTAAGGGGCCCAGCACAAAGCCTTGTATAATGCCACTGGTTACTATTTTTTGTTAGAGGTGAAGTCACCCAGTATGTGTCCTGTCATTGAGTCAGGTGGCTTCCCATATGGTAATGTAGGGGTTACTTCTCTATAATTTCTCTGTAATACCTGAGTGGGGGATTATGTCAAATGCCTTGGCTGGATCAAGATAGGCAATATGCACTGTCTTTCCTTTGTTGTCCACATATTTACAGTGTGCCCTCAGTATTCATCAGTCATACTCTGTATCAGTAAGTGATGGCTCTGGGGATCAAAACGTTGTAAGACAGGCAAAACCTGATGAAGACATGAGTAGAATAAAGGTGGTTTAATTCTTCTTCCATCCTGCTTTTTTTCAACAATATTCAAAATCTGCTCATGAAAGGTCATTACTGGATAAAATCGAAGATGTATGTCATTAAACATAGCATAGAAGTATAACATCACATTAAGAAGTAATGTGACATACATCTGGGCTTGCAATGAGCGATTTATGTCAGGAATCCACAAAGAAAGTCACACTTTGTTACATTCAGTAGTCAAATAACTGTTACAGTTAACTGTTGAATAGTATTGTCTTTATTCTACCTTTACTCTCTGTTCCAATATTGCAGTGTGATTAAGCACTGTTGTGTGAGAATAACTGAATAACTGCAGGTGATGGCAATAACTGACAAGGTTTTGCAATAGGGCATTAGTCAGCATTTGTGCATAATGCCAAACTCTTAACAAAGGCTGAGGACAAAAAGTGAAGGTTTTCATAAGGGCCATGTCTGACTATATGTGTGATTCTATTTTTGACCAGAGTAAATTTATAAATAAGGGATTGATAGGAAAGTGGTGAAATGGGCTGGGGGCAAACAGTGAGGAAAGAATTCAGGCATTTTGTTTATTTAACATTTGTTTACAAGGAAAGTCCAACTTGGAGCAAGCCAATTTTCAGCAGTGGCCTGGGGAGGAACACTCCAGACACATGTCTCTCTAATGTGGGAGGAAAACAGAGCACCCAGGAGAAACTCACATGAAAGCAGGAAAAATGTACAGACTCTACACAAATGGCACCCAGCCAAGAATCTGGAGAACCTCTAGCTGTGAAGTAACAATGCAAAGCGCTGAACCATGGTGCCATCCATTTGCATAAAGGTAGTGTGACAGAACCATAAATACTCACTTCTTTAAAATATGAATGTAGAAGTGTAGCCGCAATTTGCTGAATTTGGACTGTTACCACAGCAAGGGTAGTTGACAACAACAGAATAATGTTGCAAAGCCAATTGTACTAAACCAAGTGTGTCAAAAAGACACAGTTGAAGTGGAGAGCTGTTCATGGATTATTTTTTTCTGGGACTGGTGTCCATTTTTCTTTTTTTTTTTTTTTAAAGAGGGGAACATTAGGGAATGCACTTAGGAATGCGAGGGTCAAGTAGATAGGTTAGGTGAGGAAGCAGGTACAGGCATATAGGACAAACAAGACAGACAAGGATGGTGATGAACACAAAAGGTTAAGAGACAACTTGCCTGAAGACAGATAGGGGGGGCATCAGAGGCACATCTGCATCAAGGCTGAGAACAGTGAGAATCTAGTCCTCACCCTCAGAACTGTTATCAGTGTGTCCTGTCTCAGTTCCCTGTGTCAGTGCTCAATGTGGCATCATCTTGGTGATGTGACAACTCACCTTTTTGACATGACCAATGTGGGCACCTTGGCTGCTTTCCATTGTACCATTCACCAGCTGTGTCAACTGCTGGTGGGTGATTAAATAACCACCTCCTCTAATACTACTCCTGATGGGTAATAATTGCACCAGCTGCTGGTGCATCACTGTCTAATATGGATGAGGCAGGTATGGCAGGTGTTGTGGAGGCAGCACTTTCAACTTAGAACCCTGAAGTGCTGGGTAGGATATCTGGACAATCCACAGGGGTCTGTCTCCCTCTCAGTGCTGCATGTTATTATTTGTAAGCAGAACTGTATGACAGCAGAATATTTTTAAGCCATATAAAATACCCCCCTCCAAGAAAGAGAGAGAGAGTGAGAGAGAGAGAGAGATGGGGTGAGAGTAAAAAAGGAAAGAATTAGGTCCATGGCATATCACATGACTGTGTAATTTCAGAAAAGAAACAGTAATGATTACCCACTCTATATACATTTGCCACATCAGCTATTATGAGAAGACATTACTCTGTTATACCATTAATCAACTGCAGTGCTATGATATTACATTCATTTACTACAGTACTGACATATATATAATTACAATACTTATTTGGGTTACAGTAACACCTGATGCATGCGTACCCCATGACTCTGTGACAATTTGACCTCTCTTGGTGTACCTCACAGTTTGCTGCAGTATCTTCAGTAGATGTACAACAGAGAAGAAGAGACAAGAAAATATACTGAATAACAGTCTTGGCTGTGTCCCATGTTCTATAGAATTTACTACTGATGGTCAGTATACTTACACAATTCAGAGATGTTAGTAGTCCCATTCTCATCCTCCCAACACTAAGGAGGTCTTTTTAGCACCATTCCAGGTCATTATAATGGTGATGACAATTCTATCCAGTGTGTGGAATGCTAGTTGCACTGAAGACAGTCTTGGGTAATCAATCACAAGCCTCAGTCTTATACTGAGTCCCAGTAAAGTCCCCCTGCAGCAGCCTGTGGATGGTGGCACTTCATGAAGAGTGCCACAAATATCCTCGACTCCTCAGCATCCCATTTATGTGCTGTAAATTAAGCACCATTATCTCCCCCAAAAGCCACCCCTGCAGAAGTCAATGAGCAACTCCAAGTCTGAAATAGCTGCAAATTCCAGTCTCGAGTTTAACAGCTACTGTGCAAACATGCACAACCATGACAGCTGCATTTGTATAATGTGGGGCACACAGATGCTTTTGTAAACAAAACAGAAGGTATTTTATCAAACAGCAAAGAAGGTGTGGAACATGGCAGTGAGATTTGCCATATGTGGTACTCAACGTATTTGCACATTTTTCAGATGGTAAACACTGACAGCCTCAGTGGCTTGCCTTGTTATCCTTTCCATTTTGGATGGTAAATAGGATGACTTGGCTCCTAACTTTCTGGAATTACAAACTGTAAAAAAGTTAATTTACCAATGCGGGATTTAAAGCTATAGAACAAAACATGCATAACTTCAAACCAGTTGATTAGTTGTCAAGTGCTACAAGAGAACTCCTTTTCAATCATGTTCATTATAGATAAACTGAATTCAGTAAGAATGGAGATTTACTGCACATAGACCTGTATGTGCATGGCTTTAGGAAGTCCTGTGAAATGCATTCCAATGAAAGAGGCAGCATTAGTATTTGTAAATGTATGCCAGATAGACTTTCATAAGCTGATAAATACTGGTTGGGGTATGATACATACATACCTCCCTAAACATACTGTCCTAAACAAGGAATAAAAGATTATTTTAATTTAGGAATTCTGCCCAGTATTGAACTGCAAGTGCATCTTTGTTCCATTATCAAAAATATCCTGCTTAAACAATTGCATACACATTCATCTGTGTTTACTAACTAAATCAGTAATGGCATATGCTACTTACAAAAATTAATTTAGCAAAGCATTAATGAGATATGCATTGCAATAAACATAATTATGATAGACATTTATATGTAGTGTTACCTTTCTAATCAAAGTGTTGTTAAAAACTACATTCTGACAACCTTTGTAAAAACACATGATATCAAGATTTGAACCTGGATCACCTGTGTTCCAGCTCTAAAGTCAGCAAATTTCTTATTCCACAGAAAAAGTTACATAGCAGCTGGACATTCTCCCCTCAGTAGTGTCTAGAGTGCTGTTGTTTGTGCATTGCTGCCAAGCTTGTTTACATTACAGAAGGCTTCCCAAAAAAAGTTTCACCTTTTTCCTTAAGTAGGTAAGCTTGATTGCACACTGGTAAGGAGCGAGCAAGTGCACATGGTAAGAAAAAAAGCACATGAAGTTGTAATGAACATCAGGAGTAATAATTTCTGCAGTCCCTTCCCAAACTGTGTTAAGGGGTCAAAGCCACTGCGCATCAGTGCCAAACATATTTGCTCCAATGAAGAATACAAAAATGAAATTGTTCACTGTTTCATTCAAGTGTATGCACTTTTTGCACTCTGCTAAGCGGTGCTGAATTTACACAGGCAAATGGACATATATAACAATTTATATTACAAACAACACATCCCAAGCTACAATTTTAGATCTACTGCAAACATTCCAAGCAGCATGTGGCTTAAAACCCTGCATCCTCCTTCCTGTGTCTTTAAAATCATTTAACCAATCTGCTACAATGATACTTAGATACACTGTAGAATTTCTTCTCTCACTGCTGTTCATATTGCTGTAGCAAAGCCTACCCATGCCACTGGAAAATGTGCTATTGATGGCATGAGAAATTAAATTTCTCAGTTTGTACCTTGGGTAGTGGACTCTCGTTCACTGCTTAAGAATGCTATCACTCAAAAGTGCTCTGTAAATATACCCTCAAATGAGGAACACAAAAAAAAGAAAACATAATAATAATAAACAATTGTCAGTGTTAACAAATATAGGATGATACTAATGAAAAGGCAGGATTGTGACGTTTCCTATATCTGTGTGTGGTACAACCTGATAATATGCCCAGAAAACATGCACCAACTCAATGTCATACTAACCAACACTTTACAATAATAATATTCCACACCATTTTAATGGCAGGTTGCCAACATCTTCCCCTCCTGTCAGATTAACTACAGAAATCCAATGTCATAACTATTTATTTGCATCTTTGCTTCACTGTGTAGTATAGCTGATCAGCATTTCAGGCAGACTTTAATCAGAGAATGGACAGGGTGCTCTTACAAGGATATTAATCTTTTCAAGGTTGTTCTCATAGCTCTGAAGATGCTTACACTTTTTACTTAAAGTCTACTCTGCATGATACAAACATGTCAGAGAGAAGAGTCTCTTCAGTATTTCTTGTTGTCAGAGCAAACAGTAACACTTGCAAGCCATTAGCAGCTAACAATTGCCATTGCTCCTCCCTGCAGTCCTAAGGCATGTGCATGCAATCGTGTAGCTTCTAATATCATATTTACACCCCTTACACCAAGTGAGTCTTTTTGGTATTCTAGATTGCTAATGATTTCTCACCCCATTTTCACCCCCACCAGATTGCTGAATCTACACCATAGAAGATAGTGGTTTAGCTATGGAAGTGGAAGGATGGGAGACAGATTGTATACAGACAGACAATTAATGCTAGTTACTTGGTGGAGATTGTTGCACAAATTACTGCAATATGTCATTACTTACGCTTGTCTTCTTTACAGACTGCTTACAAGTTAATCTTTTGAAATGTATTTCATCATGCAATGGAAGAGAAGAGTTTTGGGATGTATGCAGTTTTAAAAATTCACTGTTGGCAAACTGCACATTTGTGAGTTCTTGCTGTGCTTTCCACATTAGTGTGGTTACATCACAGTATTGTGTTACCATTTTCTGTTGTGTGGCTGCCTCAACCATGTGGGTGACTCACTGGATAGGATAAATGATACATTGGATATTGCAGTATCTGTGATGGAATGTCTGTTGGGAAAGGGCCGCCATCCACATGTCTGTAGAGACACAACATCATCTGGTGTTAGCCGATGTGGCTGTGCTAGATAGCCCACCCATACTAATACTACTTTCATTTCTCTGTCAAGGAGTGAGCTGCCCACAACCACATGTGGTTGACTATGGGGTCATGGTCCTGGATGTAGTTGTTAAGAAAGCTTGCCCAGCACATATCATTCGTTTCAGGTAGCACTCCAATTTTGAACCGGGGACATGGAAGCAAAAGTGCAACTTCTGGCAGAGACAGCTCGTGTGTTCAGGATCAGATGCCCATATGGAGCCGCATACATTCAAGTTAAAAAAAAAAAAAAAAGTTTGATTGGGATATATCTTGTGTTAGTGTCCCGGAGATATTTCATACTCAAATAAATGTTCTGTGTTTCTTACTCACACACACACTCACTACTTTGATGTCACCCTTGGCATATTGCACCCCCCCCCCCATGAAAATGATGATGACTGCTATGGGATTTGTTAATTTGTGTTTGACTTAGGGTTGCATATATGTCTTATGCACAGAGTAGACAGGTGTGAGACTGACAGTTCGCAGATAGTTTACCTTCTTACACAGTTTTTCTTATACTACAGGCTCCACACTTACCTTGACATTAATGCATTTGTGAATCATGTGCATAGAGGCTGTCTCTAACTTATGATATCCATACACAGACATTACATGGGTATGTAAAGCCTGAGGACATCAGATGTCATCACTTTTAATATTTGTATGGGCTTAGATTGTTATGTGTAATCTTTTTCTGGTGAGTGTTTGTGCTGTCATTTGCATCTTGGTTGCTGGGTGTGTGCACTCTTTGAGTCTTACATGATGTGTGTGTGCGCTATCCTTTGCTACTTAACCAGGGCAAGAGCATATTGTGTATGCCTATGTCTGACAGCTACCACTGCTTCTGGAGGTTCTCCTGCAGAATCCTCATCTGTATGTGTTGGAGGTGCTGCCCCTGTCTGTGGTACAGGAATGTATGGTCCTGGCTCTTGCTGTCCCTGTTGCAGCTGTTTATTCAAGATGATGTTATACAACATGGCACAGACTTTAAAAATTTCTGCACAGGTTGCTGGGTCATACTGCAGGAACATACCTGATGTGGCTAGACAGTGGAAGTGTGACTTCAGCATGTCAAGTACACACACTATGATGTTCGCAATGACATTGTTGTTTCCATTGTGTGTGTGTGTGTGTGTGTGTGTGTGTGTGTGTGTGTGTGTGTGTGTGTGTATGTGTGTGTGTGTGTGTGTGTGTGTGTGCACGCGAGTGCGCGCGCACTTCTGATGACTGTCATGAGCCAAGGTTCCAGTGCGTAACATCCATCAACCAGGAAATAGTCTTGCGGAACATCACCTCAGCTAACCAACTGAGATGTGGGCCATATCTGTGAGTCACGATAACACATATAGTACACCTCAAAGCTGTATGTGCCTGGGTTGCCGACACAGACATTTAAGATTAGGCCTCAGTCATTACATACAACCTAGCAGTTTATTCACTGTAACCCCTTCCTGTTCATGTAAGTTCTTCCCTGTTCACCAGGTATGGCTTTTATTTCTATGTGAGTACAGTCTATGGGCCCTAGGAATTCAGGGACGTCTGCTACAGCATAGAATTCCTGTATTGTACTTGCTCTCTCTGCTGGTGTGCATGGAAAATATATGTACTCCCTTGTATGGTACAGCATAGCATTTAGATATTGGTGAAATATTCTGGAGGCTGAGGCCCATGACACCCCTAGTACATCTCCTGTGGGACTCTAGAATGTATCAGTTATCCTTATTACTACACATACCTTAGTTTCCACTGGTATAAGTTCTCCTGAATTTCCCTTATGTCTAAGATGTGGGTGACAAAGGTTCAGAGTTCCTATAATGTTTCCTTATTGATCCTGCATCATTTCACTATTTCAATATCATGCATTCCATGATATGTTAAATGGGGTATGAACAACCTTCTTCTCCTCCTTGGACAAAGTCTGGCAGCAGCAGCAGCAGCATAGATTTTAGCCTGTTGCATACACACATATACAAAAAAGCAGCAGCAGCCCCTAACACTGCTTTAGTTTTCTAAGTGTGATGGTGGCTGTATTCCATTAGGTGTTAGAGTTCATGGCAAAGGGCTACACCATCTCTACACAATTACTTTGCAGCTTCCTAAAGCCCTCTGCCATCATGGTTTGGTTAGTTAGCATGTAAAGCAGCTTCTTATGCTTTCATTAGCATATTCCACTGATCGCCTGTCTTTGGCAGGTCTACACAACATGTAGAGCCATTGAATGAATGCATAATAGTGTGCTATGCTCATTCACGAATCCGGCCCAATGTGCTTATAAATGAGTTCCAAAGTCAGGTGATGAAAAGCCTTTATCTTCTGTAAAAATAATATATACTTCTTTTAGGTTCATAGATTCTTAAGAAAGTAGTAGGCTAGCTGCCCTTGTGGGCCATATCAAGCCAAGATAATATCCCTTTTTGTGCTTGAATTAACCTATCCCATTAGGTGTTAGATTGGCCTTACCAAACCCATGGGCAATAATTATATATTATACCTAATAGGAATAACTGAGATAATACCACAGATACTCTGAGTGGACCCATATGTGCAATAACACATTTAGGTGCTGCCTCTATCCAGTAGTAGTACGGGAGGCAGTCCTGCGGTAAAATTTCTGTTTCCCTTCCATAGATCTAAGTTGCACTTGAATAAAAACAGGGATGAGCTTTGTTTTGTATGAATGGGGAGTTTATTCCAGACCAGTGTTATCCTCTGGGAGATAAACCTGACCTTCCAAATCATTCTTTTGATGTTGCAGAAGAGGTTTACATCCTTAGACTGTATATTTATGAATGCAATTTTGGTGTACAATAAATCCATTAGTACTGGGTCAGAGGATTCCTTGAATCCCAGACACTTTTACCTTTTT